>NC_089501.1:57060907-57318407 GCF_036850765.1 Saccopteryx bilineata
CCACACACACACAGTCCACCCACAGCATCTGTCCACCCACACGCACACACACACACAGCCCACCCACAGCATCTGTCCCCCCCCACACACACAGCCCACCCACAGCATCTGTCCCCCCACATGCACACACACACAGCCCACCCACAGCATCTGTCCACCCACACACACACACAGCCCACCCACAGCATCTGTCCCCCCACACACACACACAGCCCACCCACAGCATCTGTCCACCCACACGCACACACACACACACAGCCCACCCACAGCATCTGTCCCCCCACATGCACACACACACACAGCCTACCCACAGCATCTGTCCCCCCACACGCACACATACACACAGCCCACCCACAGCATCTGTCCCCCCACACGCACACACACACACACACACAGCCCACCCACAGCATCTGTCCCCCCACACGCACACACACACGCACACACAGCCCACCCACAGCATCTGTCCCCCCACACGCACACACACACACACACACAGCCCACCCACAGCATCTGTCCACCCACACGCACACACACACAGCCCACCCACAGCATCTGTCCCCCCACACAGCCCACCCACAGCTTCTGTCCACCCACATGCACACGCACATGCACGCACACACACACATACATACTCCCCTGGTCCCCACACATGAGCAACTCTGCCCCTGGGAACTCCATGGCGAACACAAAGCCGCCAGGAAAGTGGGACTTGCCTTCCTGGTGGAGACCGGGAGGCTGGCACTGACCTGCTCTGGTGGGAGACACTGGATTTTCGGCGTGACCCCGTACAGGCCAGCAAGGGCGTCTTTAATATCCGCAATCTGGAATGAAACAAAGTGCGTGAGGAATGAGACTTCCCAGAGAGAATCCTGCAGCCCTCTATTCGGAGGTGACTCTGGTTCACACCCTCACGTGACAAGAGGGTGACAACTTCCTCCTTGCTGAGCGCTAATCCTGGCTGGCAGACAGGACAGGAGAGGCTGAGAACAAGCCCCCATCCCCACCCAAGGACAGGATGTGGCCTCCATCCACCAGACCACAATCACACCCTCTCGTTCTCTCTGCTCCACTCCCCCGTCTGCACCCAGAGCCTGGGAGGCGGGGACGGGTGTGGATACAGAAGCAGAAAGTACCCTAATGGTAAATCAAACTGACTGTCACCAGTCAGGACCGACCCAAGTTACACACCCTGCTGGTCCTGATGCCCAGCCAACTGCCTGCCTGCAGCTCCAAAAACACTGTTGCCATTGTTGCTTTTATTATTGTCGAAATCAAATTCTGGGCAACAATGTGACAGACATTCCCCTTCTCCACCTGTCGGGAATCCAGATGAATCCAAGGGCCCTGCAAACACTTTCTCAGAGCTTCCCAGAAGAGTGATCAGGGGCAGTTGGTGCTGTGTCCCCAAGGTCACTGTCCCTCTCTCCTCACCCTCCATGGGGGACAGACACAAATTCCCTGGAACTGGCCACACAGCCCCGCACAGACCCCACGGAGCAGAACTGAAGGGCTTCGACTCCCCCTGTCCAGCCATGGTGCCGGAACCACAGAACTACGATGGGTCGTCGACTTCAAACCTTTCTCATTCACACTTAGGACAGACATAGAACCATCTCCAAGAATCTGACCCACTTCTCTGAAGTGACAGCAACTGATCCAGCAATGGGCCAGACTGCAAGGTCACAGGGTCTCTGCTGGGCAGCTACTCAGAGGTGCTTGCAGGAAAGCACAGGTGCGGCTGGAAACCAGCAGGATTTTGCTTAAAAAAAGCAGCCTGTCCTGAGTGCGAAACAATGACCTTTTGTGATGCTTATCTGACGATAAGACCTGGTCATGCTTAAGTTTCTACAATTCTAACATAAAAACTATATATATCTCTATATAACTATATATATGTCTATATATATGTCTGTATATATATATAGTTATATATAGATATATAGAGAGACACACACACACACAGACACATCATAGTTTCATCATGAGAACAAAAACAAATTTCGTTTCTTCCTGGAACAAAATGTCATAAAACCGAATGCTTTCCAAACTGCGTGTCCCACCTGCCCTGTCCGATCCTAGAACACGCTTCTGGGTTTCAAAATCGTTGGTCTAAGCAGCCTCCTGTTAACACACAATACACTCAGGAAAACAGAGCCAAAAGAAACCACGCCCGTTCAGAAACCTAACAGTGAAGCAGGAGGGAGCTGGTCTGGGTCACTGGAAAGCCAAGCCCCCGTGGAGCGCCCACGCTGTCAGCTCCATCGGCCAGGTGTCCCCGTCAGCAAAGACTCCCTGGGCCAGAAGCTCGAAGCAGGACGTACCTGATAGTAGTTGCCGGACGGTACTATCCCCAACTTCTGGAGCACGCTAAAATTTAAAGTTAAAAACAAACAAAAATATGAGCCATATAATGAAGATCCGTTTTCCTTTCTCGTTCTTTTCAAACAGCACATTCCATAGGAAACCCAGAGATGCTCTTATAGGTAAGTGATGTTTTTCACCCCCGATACTTTGAGCAATGACCCTGCTATGAGCACACAGGCAGCCACGACGACCCGGCCTCCCGCACGCTGCGTGCCGCTGGTCTGGGCTCTCCTTCCAGCTCCTGGATGCTGCCGGGTGTCCGCCCACACCACCTAGTCACCACACCTGTCCTCAAAGACAGATCGCCATCAATTCTGGATTCTAGGCTTGTCCTAGGAAACAGCGGTTTTCAAACTTTTTACCCTTGGGGACTGGTGAAAATAGGAGAACTATTTCAGGGACCATTATAGGCAGAAATCACCCTGGGCACAAACAAATTTGACTAAGACCACTGGGTCTATAATCTTCCTACAGCACCGGAGTGGTTAACTCTTTCGCAGACCGGCATGGAATTTCTGATGGACGGGTCTATGGACCAGCGGTCAGCAAACACTGCTCGGAAACCGCCCTGGGCCAGACCCATATACACTTCGCACGCCTACGGCACGGGGGCCCCTGACCCGGCACACAGCTATGACCAGCTCCGGCGAATCCTAACCAAAGCGCCCTATGATTAACTGACTATATCGCAGAGGTAAAATAAAAATCGTCACATCAGTAATGCCAATGGTACCCTGGCCCCATCGCCCTCCCTGGACTATCTGGGTTAGGACCATGCAGAATGGACACAGGGACCCGGGCTACCTCTCCGGGCACAGACATCATCTGACGGTGAGCTGGCTCCGCAGGGCACACCTGCCTCTCCAGCTGTGGCTTCTGACAAAAGCACCTTGTGACAAAAGACCAGACAGCTTCTCTCAGGACTGCACTGGGGTCTCTGGTCATGGCTGTGATGCCCCTAGAGCAAGGTGGGGGGGGGGTCCTGGAAGACCCAGAAACAAACTTGCCTCGCACCTGCCTTGTGCTGTCCACGCAGGATAAACGCCAGGTCTCAGATAAATGCCCAGACAGAATTTCTCAAACGTTTGTATTTATCACAAGTTGCAGTGATATTTTAAATATGTCATGTTAAACAAAATAAAAAGTCGACCTGTTTCTTCCTGTTCTTTCCCATGAGGCTGACGGGAAGGAAAATTAACAAGGACCCGCGTGGCTTGCCCTCTGCTTCCGCTGGGCAGCGGGGCGAGGAGCCCTCCCGACTTGGTCGTCAAGGAGACGGGGCAGAGTGGGGGCGTGCGTGGGAGACGGCCTCCAGCCCTCCCTAGAGCGTGGGGTTCTCTAGAGTTCAGGTCGGCTGGGTGACCATGTCGGTTCAAGACATTTTACATTCTTTTTTCAGGTTTGCTACCTTGATATTCTATAGAGTAATAAATTATAAATATATACATAAAAAAAAGAAAACCCTGCTAGCTTCAGATCATTTGGCTGGCTTGCCTCTGAGAAAAAGATACTCGGTCGTAACAATGTACAACAGAGAGGCAACCACGAGATTCCAAGGTCTGACTTCTTCATCTGAAGGCCTGACGGGTGGCTAGGGTCCAGCCCCCAGCAGGACGCCCTGGGGGGGATTTCTGAGAGCATGGCAGTTCCTGAGCAGTGACCTGTCCCCCTTGCTTCAGGCTCTGGGTGCTTTCTGGGGCCCCCAGCCCCCTGCCCCACCCCCTCCGCCTGCGAGTTCCAGGACACGGCAGCAAACAGCCGGAGGTCCCCGAGGGTCAGCCTGCAGGGAAGCTGCCCTGTCTACTCAACACGCTCCCGTTGGAAACGACAGATGGACAAGGCACGCCCTGGTCAGTCTTGTTTTCCTCAGGCTAACGCACTGTCCCAGATGTCCGCACCCGGAGAGGTGGCCCAAGTTCCCGTGTCCCCTCTGTGTGACCATGACCCAGAATGACACAGAAAGCCCGGGAGGAGACATGAGCATGTCTCAGCACGATTACACTGGAGTTCACCGAGGTGCACAGCACTGAGAAGGGGGCGGCTGCCCAGGCTGAGTGGCTCCAGGCTCATCCCAGGGACAGGGACGTCACAGCTGTGAGTGTCAGGTGCACAGGAGTGACTACCACACAGAGAAGTGGCCTATGAGGAGCAGCCAGACCGAGCGGCCCCTACCTGTTCAGGGCAAGCCCCCTATACAGGTCCAGACCCTCGCCGAAGTACTTCTTCTGCGAGTTGAGGGTGTCCAGCTGGGCCACACAGGTCCCGTGTTTCTCCCACTCGTGCTTCCTGGAAGAAAGTTTTATAAAATCTTCAGTTAAAACGTCATGAAACCAAGCCACAGTAACAGGCTCACACCAGTTCCCTCCTAGCTGAGGGCATTCACGTGCCGGAGGCAGGATGTGTCTCCCATGGTATGAAGCGCAGCTCCTTATCTGAAACACGGGCAGTGCCTCCACGCCCTACACCTGGAACACAGCCCAGTGGACGCCGCGTGGGCTGTGAGGTCTCCACGCTCTTCCACCGGGAGCCACCACAAGGCCGAGCAGGAGGAAATGCCACTGTCGCACACCCGCAACCACACAGCACCGGGCCCTCCTGGACGAGCCAGTGCCGCAGAGCCGGGGGCTCCACCAAGTGGTCCCTTCTAAGCAACCAGCCAGGAAATGGAGAATCGCTAACTACTAAGAGATGCCTCGGTCTCTGCAAAACGGGAGGAACCACCCGAGAATCTGCTCCACAGGGCGCCGGGAAGCCACCCGAGAGTCTGCCCCACAGGGAACCCCCTGAGAATCTACCCCACAGGGAACCACCCGAGAGTCTGCTCCACAGGGAACCACCCGAGAGTCTGCTCCACAGGGAACCACCCGAGAACCTGCTCCACAGGGAACCACCCGAGAGTCTGCCCCACAGGGAACCACCCGAGAACCTGCCCCACAGGGAACCACCCGAGAGTCTGCTCCACAGGGAACCACCCGAGAGTCTGCTCCACAGGGAACCACCCGAGAATCTGCCCCACAGGGCGCCGGGGAGCCCCCCGAGAACCTGCCCCACAGGGAACCACCCGAGAGTCTGCTCCACAGGGAACCACCCGAGAGTCTGCCCCACAGGGAACCACCCGAGAACCTGCTCCACAGGGAACCACCCGAGAGTCTGCCCCACAGGGAACCACCCGAGAACCTGCCCCACAGGGAACCACCCGAGAACCTGCCCCACGGGGAACCACCCGAGAGTCTGCTCCACGGGGAACCACCCGAGAGTCTGCCCCACGGGGAACCACCCGAGAACCTGCCCCACGGGGAACCACCCGAGAGTCTGCCCCACAGGGAACCACCCGAGAGTCTGCCCCACAGGGAACCACCCGAGAACCTGCCCCACAGGGAACCACCCGAGAACCTGCCCCACAGGGAACCACCCGAGAACCTGCCCCACAGGGAACCACCCGAGAGTCTGCTCCACAGGGAACCACCCGAGAGTCTGCTCCACAGGGAACCACCCGAGAATCTGCTCCACAGGGAACCACCCGAGAACCTGCCCCACAGGGAACCACCCGAGAATCTGCTCCACAGGGAACCACCCGAGAATCTGCTCCACAGGGAACCACCCGAGAACCTGCCCCACAGGGAACCACCGGGAACCTGCCCCACAGGGAACCACCCGGGAACCTGCCCCACAGGGAACCACCCGGGAACCTGCCCCACAGGGAACCACCCGGGAACCTGCCCCACAGGGAACCACCCGAGAGTCTGCCCCACAGGGAACCACCCGAGAACCTGCCCCACAGGGAACCACCCGAGAACCTGCCCCACAGGGAACCACCCGAGAGTCTGCCCCACAGGGAACCACCCGAGAGTCTGCCCCACAGGGAACCACCCGATAGTCTGCCCCACAGGGAACCACCCGAGAGTCTGCCCCACAGGGAACCACCCGAGAGTCTGCCCCACAGGGAACCCCCCGAGAACCTGCCCCACAGGGAACCACCCGATAGTCTGCCCCACAGGGAACCACCCGAGAGTCTGCCCCACAGGGAACCCCCCGAGAACCTGCCCCACAGGGAACCACCCGAGAACCTGCCCCACAGGGAACCACCCGAGAGTCTGCCCCACAGGGAACCACCCGAGAACCTGCCCCACAGGGAACCACCCGATAGTCTGCCCCACAGGGAACCACCCGAGAGTCTGCCCCACAGGGAACCACCCGAGAACCTGCCCCACAGGGAACCCCCCGAGAACCTGCCCCACAGGGAACCACCCGAGAACCTGCTCCACAGGGAACCACCCGAGAACCTGCTCCACAGGGAACCACCCGAGAATCTGCTCCACAGGGAACCACCCGAGAATCTGCTCCACAGGGAACCACCCGAGAACCTGCTCCACAGGGAACCACCCGAGAATCTGCTCCACAGGGAACCACCCGAGAATCTGCTCCACAGGGAACCACCCGAGAACCTGCCCCACAGGGAACCACCCGAGAACCTGCTCCACAGGGCGCCGGGGAGCCCCCCGAGAACCTGCCCCACAGGGAACCACCCAAGAGTCTGCTCCACAGGGAACCACCCGAGAATCTGCCCCACAGGGAACCACCCGAGAACCTGCCCCACAGGGAACCACCCGAGAACCTGCTCCACAGGGAACCACCCGAGAGTCTGCTCCACAGGGAACCACCCGAGAACCTGCCCCACAGGGAACCACCCGAGAACCTGCTCCACAGGGAACCACCCGAGAACCTGCCCCACAGGGAACCACCCGAGAGTCTGCCCCACAGGGAACCACCCGAGAACCTGCCCCACAGGGAACCACCCGAGAACCTGCCCCACAGGGAACCACCCGAGAGTCTGCTCCACAGGGAACCACCCGAGAACCTGCCCCACAGGGAACCCCCCGAGAACCTGCCCCACAGGGAACCCCCCGAGAACCTGCCCCACAGGGAACCACCCGAGAGTCTGCTCCACAGGGAACCATCCGAGAGTCTGCCCCACAGGGAACCACCCGAGAACCTGCCCCACAGGGAACCACCCGAGAACCTGCCCCACAGGGAACCACCCGAGAGTCTGCTCCACAGGGAACCACCCGAGAGTCTGCTCCACAGGGAACCACCCGAGAGTCTGCTCCACAGGGAACCACCCGAGAGTCTGCTCCACAGGGAACCACCCGAGAGTCTGCCCCACAGGGAACCACCCGAGAACCTGCCCCACAGGGAACCACCCGAGAACCTGCCCCACAGGGAACCACCCGAGAGTCTGCCCCACAGGGAACCACCCGAGAACCTGCCCCACAGGGAACCACCTGAGAACCTGCCCCACAGGGAACCACCCGAGAATCTGCTCCACAGGGCGCCGGGGAGCCCCCTGAGAATCTGCTCCACAGGGAACCACCCGAGAATCTGCTCCACAGGGCGCCGGGCAACCACTCGAGAATCTGCCCCACAGGGAACCCCCCCCCCCCGAGAACCTGCTCCACAGGGAACCACCCGATAATCTCCACAGGGCGCCGGGGAGCCACCCGATAATCTGCTCCACAGGGAACCACCCGAGAATCTGCCCCACAGGGCGCCGGAGGGTGATGACCTAAAGGACCCGTTTAGACCCAAAGATAGTTCTCAGCTCAACATCGATATTCAACGACCATTAAAATTATTTTTGGAGCTGGCTTAACTCAACGATGTCAGCCACAGGACACAGACGAATGTATTGCGGTTAATGTCATTCAAAACATTGAACCACATCATTCGGAATTGGACATTTTCCATTTAACACAAAGTTGTCGATTACCAATCAGAAGTGGCCATTGTGTGGGCCCCCCCACCTCTCCCAAATCCTCCAAGAAGTAGATGCCGGGGTCCCCCTTCTGTGACTGCCTGGGTTACCTCAACTATTCCTCGGGGACCGATGGCCAAGGCCCGGGGACACCTGCCATAGTGAGGGGGCAGGGGGCCCTGCCAGACTGGGCACGGCCCACCTCCGGTTCTTCTTCTGACAAGAACCAAAAGGCAGACAGAACCCCTGCTGTGCAGAGGGATATGTGTACATGGCGTCGTCAATGTGGCTAATTTTACCGACAGATTTCATCTCAGGGAAGGATCTTGAACACCCAGGGCTGTCTGCTCTGCATGCTGGATTCTTATCTGGGATTAAACAGAATGGTTTTCTGACAGAAGCCTGCCTCTCCCCGCTGATGATAAAGCTGGGTGACGAGGTCGGGGCACACCTCTGGGATCCCCCACAGTCGAGGCGATTCGGACAACCGGGACCCAGGTATGGCAATTAGGGAGACAGGAAGGCCGTGATGGGCTCCACAAATGTCCTTTTGTACTGAGGGGCTCCGGAAAGCACAGTATGAAGTAGCATGCCATGTTGACCTTTGTCACTTAGAACACAGAGTTTTCAGTGTGTAACCTAACCCTCCAACCTGAGAAAGTAAACCGCTGTGCCCTCAGCGAGCACAAAGCAAGGGCATGCTTCCCCCACACTATTCTGATCACATCTTCAGGGACTGAGCCCCCAGGAGAGGTTCTTTGTTTGTTGATTTATTTTTAAGCCACGCAGAAAAAATCTGACTGATTCAATCCTGCGACATTGTAACAACTGGAAGTATTACACTTTGTATATACTTAGTTACCATACCAGGAAGTGCCCTGTAAATGTTTCTTCACTGTTTTCCCTGTTGACTTCATGAAGGCCGTTATCCATTTGAAACCACTTATAGAACTGTGTAGAACGCAAAAGATGTATGAGCCCCCCGAACCACCCATCACCCCAACTTCCCAAGTGCTTCTCATTTGTATTGAAGATAGGACCCCTCCCAGGATCCATGCATCCTAAAACACGTTCCTGCCACGTCCCCCAAATAAAATCTCACACTGAGCACCAGTGCCCGGGACCACCGACATCATTTTCATTCCACGTTTGCTTTTTTTGGTATTTTTCTGAAGCTGGAAACGGGGAGAGACAGTCAGACAGACTCCCGCATGCACCCGACCGGGATCCACCCGGCACGCCCACCAGGGGCAACGCTCTGCCCACCAGGGGGCGATGCTCTGCTGCTCCGGGGCGTCGCTCTGTCGCGACCAGAGCCACTCTAGCGCCTGGGGCAGAGGCCAAGGAGCCATCCCCAGCTCCCGGGCCATCTTTGCTCCAATGGAGCCTTGGCTGCGGGAGGGGAAGAGAGAGACAGAGAGGAGGAGAGGGGGAGGGGTGGGGAAGCAAATGGGCGCCTCTCCTGTGTGCCCTGGCTGGGAATCGAACCCGGTACTTCCGCACGCCAGGCTGACGCTCTACCACTGAGCCAACCGGCCAGGGCCCACGTTTGCTTTTAAAAGCTTTTCCTCTCATCTTAACTCTTTTCTGAAAACTCTACATTAAGATATTTCAGGTTGAATTAACCTTTCTTTGGACAAAATCCGATCAGCTGTCATCTAACTTATAAACTGACATACCAGAGTGAAGAGAAAAAGATAAAAAAAAAATTATCTTCAGTTGGTAGAAGTATAAATGAAAAGAATGCTAATTTTATCTGCTTCCAAAGCCATGATTTTCAAAATCTGTCTTGAATTACACGCGGCGTTTTTCCGCTGGGCTCAGCTCTCGCTACATTGAAAGGCATTTTAATGGACGGAGACTCAAGTGAAAATTTCACTTTCTCTCCTGCCGAAGCCATTTGAAAGAAATCCTCATCTTCTTAACCTGGTTTTCTTTTTTTTCTTGATCTATTTCAAGACAGCAGCGCAATTTCTCTCAGAAATTCCCTCCTATCTGATGTGCAGTGACAGCTTCTAAGATCTGCAAGTTATTTAAACCTCAGCAGAGAAAAAGGTTTTTAAAATGAAGTAATGAGTAAAAAGAACAGATTAAAAACAAGTGTGTAAAGTGCATTCGCCTTGCCCTCATGCTTGATCCAAGGGAGAGAGGGAGGCCCCAGAATGGCACAACAGATGAGGGTGTTCCGGATTGAAGGCTGTTCACACCTGTCAGCCTCAGAGGACAGGTGCTGTCACCTGTCACCCGTGTTTCCCACAGTTTCACTGCACGGCCTCGGGAGGCGCTCACCTGTGCCTCAGGTGTGATGGCCCTCAGGACGTAGACTTACCAGAAAGAGCTGCGGTTACCGGCCGAGTGGATCACATCAGGCCAGTATATCTTCATGTCTTGCAAAAGATCCTACGTAGGATAAAAAAAATAGTAAGTGCAGATAAACTAATGCACGAAAAGAACTGATCTCTGTGCATTAGAACGCTCAGGCGAGAGTTATCATAATTCTGTGCTTATTTTGTATGAAGTGTTTAAGACGTATCTAAACAGGAAATCTGAGTCCTGGCCGGATAGCTTGGTTGGTTAGAGCATCATTCCGATACATTAAGGTTGTGGGTTCGATCTCTAGTCAGGGCACATACAGAAACAGATCGATTCTGTCTCTCTCTCTCTCTCTCTTCTTCTCTCTCTAAAATCAATAAGCAAATTAATAACACTAATAATAAAAGTAAAAGCTGAGTAACCATAAGCACCTTTGAAAACATAAGCTCTCTCATAGGTGAGTGTATAAACAGACTGTACACTAAGCCCTGAAAAGAAGTGAGCCATCCAGTTATGAAAAAACATGGAGGACACTTACACATATATTACCATGGAGACTGTAAATATCGGATGTTGCCAGGGGTTGGAGGAGAGGAGGTAGAGGGGTGACCAGACAGTCCTCAGCAGACTTTAAGGCAGTGACACTACTCTGTCTGGCACTGTAATGGTGGATACAGGTCATTATACATTGTCCAAACCCACAGAACGTTCAACACAAAGAGGGATACTAATGTAAACTGTGGACTTTACTCAGTAACAATGTATCAACACTGGTCCACCAATTGTAATAAACGTGCCACATGAATGCAAGCCACTTAAGTATCTTCAAGGTTTCTACAACTGCCCTCAAAAGTAACATCTACTAATTAAAGCAAACAAACCACCAGACAAAACACAAGCTGGAGAGGAGCTGGTTGGAGCTGGGCGGTTGACACACTCCCACATCTACGGATAGTGACCCTAAACGGAACTGTGTTCAAGTGTCCTCTTTAATTGCTACCCACCCACTAGGCCAAAAGAAGGTTAGACTTGAAATGGTATGTTAAGAAACAGGACGACCTGGCCCTGGCCGGTTGGCTCAGCGGTAGAGCGTCGGCCTGGCGTGTGGCGGACCCGGGTTCGATTCCCGGCCAGGGCACACAGGAGAAGCGCCCATTTGCTTCTCCACCCCTCCCCTCCTTCCTCTCTGTCTCTCTCTTCCCCTCCCGCAGCCAAGGCTCCATTGGAGCAAAGATGGCCCGGGCGCTGGGGATGGCTCCTTGGCCTCTGCCCCAGGCGCTAGAGTGGCTCTGGTCGCAACAGAGCGACGCCCCGGAGGGGCAGAGCATCGCCCCCTGGTGGGCAGAGCTTCGCCCCTGGTGGGCGTGCCAGGTGGATCCCGGTCGGGCGCATGCGGGAGTCTGTCTGACTGTCTCTCCCTGTTTCCAGCTTCAGAAAAATACAAAAAAAAAAAAAGAAAGAAACAGGACGACCTCACTTTCTCTTGTCACCCCTCCTGGCCTAAGTCCTTCCCATCAACCCATCAGTGCCCAAACCAGTTGAGCTCCTCCCCCACCCCCCTCCCATACAGCCCTGGCATCCTCCTCCTGTGGCCCAACGCCTCTCAGGAGCTGTCCACTGTGCTGTCTTCATCTCTACCTGCTTCCACCCCCACAGTCTGGCTTCAGCCCTCACCGGCCTTGGAGGAAGATGCAGAGTGATAACACAATCTATTGTCCAAACTAGGCCTCTTTTGTTTGTGATGAATGCTGAATTAGACACTCTGCTATGAGACAAGCGAACCAACAGTGTCTGAATCTCACCACTAACATGCAGCCAGAGAGACATCAGAAAGACACACTAGGTTACTTCCTTCTTCGGTTGCAATGCTTCCAGTGATGTCTCGTGGGTCTCAGGTCCGAGAAATGATTCTGAAGCAACACACCAGGCTCCTTGTGACCTGGCCCTGAACACGACCCCGGCTCGCAGCTCACCCTAGCCACACTGGCTTCCTCCCGGTCTCTCAAAAGTTCCCTACTCTCGCCTGACCAGGCGGTGGCGCAGTGGACAGAGTATCAAACTGGGATGCAGAGGACCCAGGTTCGAGACCCCGAGGTCCCCAGCTTGAGTGCGGATTCATCTGGTCTGAGCAAAGTTCACCAGCTTGGACCCAAGGTCGCTGGCTCGAGCAAGGGGTTACTCAGTCTGCTGAAGGCCCATGGTCAAGGCACATATGAGAAAGCAATCAATGAACAACTAAGGTGTCGCAATGAAAAACTAATGATTGATGCTTTTCATCTCTCTCTGTTCCTATCTATTCCTCTCTCTGACTCTCTGTCTCTGTAAAAAAAAAAAAAAGTTCCGTACTCTCTACCCCAGGGCCTTTGCATATGCTGCTTCCTCAGCCTCTCTTACCCCTCACCTAGTTAATCCGGATTCCAGCTCAAAAGTCACCTCCTCAGAGGAGCCTCGCTCAGGTCCGTGGGCCTAAGCTCTGGCCACTTCTCTCTCCGGGCACCTGGTTTGTAACTCTGTGTGGGTGAGGTGACTTCATTAGCACCCACATCCCCAACTGTAAGCGACATGGGCCAGAGACCACGTCTGACTGTTTACTGTGTCTCTAGCCCCGAGCACAGGACCTGGCAGTGGGCACTCAATACATTGTCGCTGAATAAATTAACCTCTAATTCCACTTAGGGGTCAGGAGCCTCAGCCAGGAACGTCCCTAAGGGAGCAGAGGGGACCTGAAGTGAGTCTGGGAAGAGGAATAGGTCTCAGGACGGAGACTTCACCTGGCTTTGGGGTGTACCACTGATTTCTACAGCTGTCTACGCACCCGAGGGTCCTCGCAGGAAAGAAAAAGGAGAAAAGAATCCCTCTTGGACTAGAGCCTATGAGGAGTTTAGAACTGGTTACCTTGACTTTCTGGGGTTTGCACATGCCTGGGAACTGACCCATAATACTAGCAAATCCTGACTCTGCCCCGTGTTGGCAGGGAGGCCCCGGGACCTCGCAGACCCTGTCCTGTTAGTCCAGTTACCAGTCACCCCGACAGATGACTGGTTACACACCCCCCTGAGGAAAGGTAGGCACCTGTGTGTATGGGCACACACACGTGTGCACGCGCACACACATGAAATAGCGGTGTCTCAAAGTAGCACTCGGCTGACCTCTCTTATATACTCTGGCCTGTGAGTTACTTTGTACTGGACTGACCGGTCACTTCCTCCCTGCTCACAACCCCAGGTTAGAGACCTACCCCACCCAGGCCAGAAAGGACAGCCAGGGTACCACGTGACCATTCTGTAAACCACGGCTGTCCTGACGTGCTCACCGTCCACCACACGGGTGGAGGGCAGTGGGGATAAGAAGGTGGGGGATGGGGGGGTTGGACTGTCAGGTGAGAGCCCCTGCTGTCCTGACGAGCTCACCGTCCACCACGCGGGCGGAGGGCAGCGGGGATGGGAAGGTGGGGGGTGGGGGGCTGGACTGGCAGGTGAGAGCCCCTGCTGTCCTGACGTGCTCACCGTCCACCACGCGGGCGGAGGGCAGCGGGGATGGGAAGGTGGGGGGTGGGGGGCTGGACTGGCAGGTGAGAGCCCCTGCTGTCCTGACGTGCTCACCGTCCACCACGCGGGCGGAGGGCAGTGGGGATGGGAAGGTGGGGGGTGGGGGGTTGGACTGGCAGGTGAGAGCCCCTGCTATCCTGACGTGCTCACCGTCCACCACGCGGGTGGAGGGCAGTGGGGATGAGAAGGTGGGATTGGGGGTTGGACTGTCAGGTGAGAGCCCCTGCTGTCCTGACGTGCTCACCGTCCACCACGCGGGCGGAGGGCAGCGGGGATGGGAAGGTGGGGGGTGGGGGGCTGGACTGGCAGGTGAGAGCCCCTGCTGTCCTGACGTGCTCACCGTCCACCACGCGGGCGGGGGGCAGTGGGGATGGGAAGGTGGGGGGTGGGGGGCTGGACTGGCAGGTGAGAGCCCCTGCTGCCCCATCTGTTTCCACCTCCCCCAGTTTGCTCCCAGGGGTGTGGGCCGAGGAGGAGAGGGTCAGCGTGTCTCTCATCTGTGGGGTCACTTCAGACGCTCATGTATACCAGAATGCCAGAGGCTCGATCCTGGTGAACACGCTCGGGACCCCTCGCTGTAAAGCACGCCCCCAAGGTCACACTGAGGAAGAGCAGATACAATCCAGGGCAAAACCCTGCAGCATACAATTAAAAGTTAATACCTTAATCTCATCCAAGTTAAAGGGCCACGATCGGTTACACTGCTCAGCTTTGTCAGCCCTGGAAATCAAAAAGAGAGAGAGAGAGAGATTAGTCTTGGGTGGGATGGGCTCCAAAGGGACATATGAAAACATTTCCACTGAGGTCTGCGGAGGACACGGGGTCTCTAAGTAGCCTCAGGCCCTGTGGGTCACCTAACAGAGTGCCCGGGACCTGGACAGCAGTCACAGACACAAAGAGATTGTGTGAAAACACCCCAGCCTGAAGCAAACAGCAGAGCACGCCTGATGGACACCCAGCAGGGGGCGCTCCAAGTCAGGGCTGTGTGTCCTGGTCCCCACCCTCCCCAACCCAAGTCCCAGGGACGTTCCCTCTGCAAACCCAGCTCCTCAGCCGTGTGAGGACAGCGAAGAGTTCTATCCCTTCACGTGGAGGAGAAGACTAGGGAAACAACACACATAAAGGGCTCAGTGCCTGGTGATGACGTCTGATCAGCTGGGATGATCTCTTGTAACACCCAGACTACGCCCCTCTGTCCATCTGCACGTAACTCTGTCCTCACGTGTCCGCTCTCCGTCTACAGATGCAGCTAAGCCCACGAGGTCTACTCTATAGACTCTCTGTGTTTCCAGCATCAACAGATAACTGTCCCCGACCTGAAACTAGTCCACCCCCCCACCTCCGTGGGGACAGAAGCATCACCATGCACTGTCATCCCTGCTCAGAGGGGACGGAACAGAGTCTTCAGAAAACCCCAGAAAGCCAGGGTCCCCCACAGTCAAGTGTCCGGGTCCCCGACAAGCCGAGGGGAAGGAAGGTGGACGAGAGAGGCCAGGTCCCCCACAGTCAAGTGTCCGGGTCCCCGACAAGCCGAGGGGAAGGAAGGTGGACGAGAGAGGCCAGGTCCCCCACAGTCAAGTGTCCGGGTCCCCAACAAGCCTAGGGGAAGGAAGGTGGACGAGAGAGGCCAGGTCCCCCACAGTCAAGTGTCCGGGTCCCCGACAAGCCGAGGGGAAGGAAGGTGGACGAGAGAGGCCAGGTCCCCAGGTCCCAGCTTGATTTGTTTCCTGCTAACCCCTGTCCCCAAGGAACACAGGTGGTCACTAAAACCAGAAGGACTCCTCCCCCCTCATCTGAGCAGCAGGACAAGTTAGATCCCTTGATGGGGCAAATAAATGTGCGGAATTCCGCACCACAAACGCATACGCAGATAGCAAACTAAACACTGAGCGCAGGCAAGACCGGAGAAGCCAACCTGGGTGTCTGTGAAACGTGTATGAAATAGATTATACATCTGTACACATTTACTTACTGCCCACCCAGAGAAGAAATGAGAGAATTAAAACTTAGCCATCAAGTATACCCAGAGCCCTTCCATGCATATTGAAACTAGACTGTTACTATTCTATCAAAACAGAACTTAAAACAGCAACCGCATTCGGGTTATTATGGTAGAAACACGGAAGATGTTTTCTAAGAGAGGATCTGATCTATCCAGTCCACTGCTGGGTCAATGAAAATAAGCTCCAACAAAGTGACAAACAAGTCTGTGAGTATCAGGACCAGGCTCAAGCTACAGTCTCCCGTTAGCCGGCCCCCTGGGACACTGTTTCCATTGCACTGAGCGCTTGCCATAAACCGTGTATTGTCCAGTAGTCCGGAGGGTCTCTGCAGTCCTTTTCCACTTCCTGGGGAAAGAAAGGACACAGAACACACAATTTCATTGCTTACTGAAACACATGTAGCAATCTTCCTTGCTCTTTCTGAGGCACGGCCATGACACATGGTCCGGGGCTAACACAAAACACTTTCCCTGTTCGACTGCAACAAATTCATCCCAGCAACGCGTTCCTGAGAAAAGGACACTGGGTGGTGTCTTTGCAGTGACTGGACCGATCCTCAATTTAAATGACAGAACTAATAACCTATTTTTGCTCTCTCTCTCTCTCTTTTTTAATGTGCTCGCAAATTAAGTCAAGCTGATGGAAACGCTCCTATTTGCCTCCAAGTGATTTCTGAGTAAACATTTTAGAACGAAAGGCTGATACTGATAATACCCCACCGGCCTCTCGTTTGTTCAGGCACCAGCTCCAAACACATCAGCGAAACAGGAACTGTTGAAAATCTGGAGCCATACACACGCCCAGGTGGGAACAGGCGTCCGTGGTAAGAGAGATACAATCACAGGAATGCCAGTCTCAGTATAACCCTTCATAGGGACCACCAAACTGTTTAGCTGAAATGGAGTTTTTCCAGATAAGCAGCCGTCAGGAAGGCCGTTTCCCTATGGAACCAGGTACCCAAACAGAAAGCAGACGTCGGAGTCTGGTGAGGGCCAAGTCAGGCGGCCTGCTCACGCGTCCAACCCCTCTCCACTCCGAATCACGGTTTGTGGGATGTGGCTTCTTCCACGGTTGGTTTGGACATTAAGGAAGGTCTGGTGAGGTGAGGAAATGTCTGAGAGGGGGAGGCCACACACAATGACCGGGCGGAGGAACGGAGAGAAACAGGCAGCATCAGCCCAGCAGGTCGCAGACTTCACCTCTACCGACCCCCCGGGAACCACAGCCCAAAGCTGTGGGTCAGGGTTCTGAAGAGCAAGCCAGGACCCAGTGCCCAGTGGAGGCCTTCTGCAGGCTCTACCTTCAGGGTCTTGGAGAGTGCATCAGTAACCGGAGCCACAGGGCGGCTCCTGTCATCGTCAGCAAGCCTTCTGGCAGGTGACCCAGGGACCCTGCTGAGCACTGAGGGCACAGACCTGCCCCAGCGCAGGCAAGGTCCAAATCACTCCTGGATGACACCTTGACCTTGACGGGAACAACAGAGCCTCTGCCATCACCACCCCGCATTGAAATCAACTTCTTAATAATGACAGCTCACTAGCGAATAACTTGTTAGACTCTCTCGTTTCTAAAGCCTCCAGGCAAGACGGCAACCCCAGCAGGTTGACACCAGCACACCTGAGCACCCCCACACTGTCAGGTGAATGCCCCCCCCAGAGGACAGCCCCCTGCCCTGCAGGACAACCTCCAGAGTTACCCAGGACACAGCTCCCCACACCGGTCCTTCCTGCCAGAACCCCGAACGGCCCAGGAGCCAGGACCAGGCTGCAGAAGACAGAACGGGACACAGGTGACAGGCAGCTGCCCCCTCCCCCACCCAGCCTTGCCCCAGAGCAGAGAGGCCGCCCTGGGGCAGAAAGGACAATGGCTGCACAGTGTGCAGGACACCGGACAGGCGCTGCCGCCTAGGTGGAGTCTACACTGTCAGAGACGTTTCCAGATCAAGAGTGCAACTTACAAGTGATGTTTCATTTTCATTTATCAACAGAAACATCACTCAGTGGGGAAGTGAAAGGAAGGCCGTGTTCTAAGGGCTGAGGAAAGCAAAGCCCAGGGCCCAGCACACCGGAGAGGACCCCCACCCCACAATTACCGCCTGCTTCCAGCCCTCAGGCATGAGAAGACAAGACCTCTTCTGACTTCAAGAGTCTTGAGCGAAAATTTCAGGAACACCATCGATACAATTAGGGATGGCTCAGCAATCTGGGTAGTTAACACCCGGCTTTACACACCGCCCACAGAACGGTGTGTGGGGACAGGGTCTGTGGGGAGCAGGCTGAGACAGGACCCCTCCGTTTCAGAGACAGCTCCCGCCCCCCGCCACCGAGGCAGGGCCCCCTCTGCTGTGACACTCTGAAAGGACACTGGGCACAGGACGAGACACAGCGACAGACAGAAAGACCAACCCTCAGGGGACAAGGGGCAGCGTTTGCGCTGAGGACCCGGCAATGCTGTGTGGCCATCACGAAGAGAGGAGGCAAGTCAGCACCTGTGGGAGCTGAATCCTGCCCCGGCCACGGTGCCAAAGTCCTAACCCCCCGTGTCTGTGTAGGGTCTTTGCAGATGTCACCAAGTGAAGGTGAGGTCAGCCTGGATTGGGATGGGCCCTAAATCCAACTCTGGGGCCCTGATAAGAAAGAGAGAGACAGAGAACAGAGACCACCAGGGGAACCCACAGCAGACACTGGAGCGATGTGTCTACAACCCACACAACGCCCAGGACTGCCGGCAACACCCGAAGCTTCCAGAAGGGACCCACCCTGCCGACACCCCCAGCTTCAGACTTCCAACCTCCGGACCCGAGAGAATGAATTTCTGACGTTCTGAGCCACCTAGTGAGTGGCGCTGTGTCACGGCCCCTGGAAGTTACCGCACAGCCCTCCTGGAGGAAAGGTCTGGCAGGGAAGGCACAGCCATGGGGCAGACACCCCTGCACCCACAGCAGAGGCAATCAGGGAGGGGCGTCACCTACCCCCCTCTCGCGGGGGTCTCCCTGGATCACAGGGGCCACCGGGGCGGAAGCACTCACCTTGCACACTGTTGTGGGCCAGTGGTGAACCATAATCAGCTTTTTCCATTCATGGTTGCCACTGTTAAAAGACAAGGAACTCCGTTTCCAAGAACTTCTTTAAAGTGACAGGAAAATCCGTCCGTCCGTCCATCCATCCATCCATCCATCCATCTACCCATGATCTCATTCATTCAAGAAACACTGAGCGTCTGCGACAGGCCAGGCACTACTGTGGGATGCGCTGAGTGAGGGACCAGTCCCAGGGCACTGTGGTGAGACAAGGTCACTGCCCTGAGCCAGGAACCAGTCCCCACCTTCCTGAAGCGCACACGCCGGGAGGGAAGACAACGGCCCAGGAAGTAAAGCACATTCGGGGCATCAGGACGTGAAAATGGGGTGAAGAACATGACTGAGGGAGCTCAGGGGCACGGCAGCGGCGGGCAGGGGGTTGACATCGAGGTCAGGAAGCCGGGAAGGCCTCAGGCAGGACAGCTGAGACCAGGGTGGATGAGGCAGCAGCCACCAAGCACTCTGCCCTAAGGATGCTCCTGGCTTAGAAACGGACCCACCGCCCTGTCGTCCTCGGTGACACCCACAGGCCCTGAAAACACAATTGTTCACTTGGCACCAAAAGGACCGCGGACGGGTAGGCTGGATCAGAAGGTGCCCGTCCGACCCCCGGGGGCGCCGTCTAGAATGCGGCACACCACACTGACACCAAGATGGGGGACTCCCAGCAGGAGGCTCCAGCCCCGTTTGTGACGCTCGGGCAGACAGACAGACAGACAGACAGAGGAGCGGCCCCAGTCGCCTGGGAGAGAGCTCAGGCTATGGGTGGAGGGCAGCTGAGGCGGACCTCTGCTCGCTGAGGGGCCACAAGTGAAGCGGAATTCAGTCCTCACACATTCACTCCCGTCAGCAGGCAAGGACTGCCCTCTAAGCACAGAACTCAGGATGTTGCGAAACCTCGGTTTTAGTCTAAAAGAACAAGGCAGGGGGTCAGTATAAAAGGAAAAAGCGCTCTCCCTCTCCAGAGCATGCCTGCACCTTTCTCTTCCCCCTGTCGTTCCCCCCAGGTGTGTGACCTTTGCCCACCTCTCTCCTAAGCTCCATTCTTCTGCCTCTGTAACTTGTTTCTTGAGCCCACGCAGCCCGGCTGGCTCACGTCTACCACCTCTGTGTCTTTCTAAATAAACTTTCTCTTATAATTTGGGGAGTGGGGTGGGGGAGACAGAGAAACCTCAGCGTGAGAATTAGACCACCAGACATTCAGTTTGCCGTTTACAATAAAACAATCAAGACTTAGAACATGGGTAACACAACGTCTACCTGCAATCCAGGCGCTACGGAAGCCTCTTCCCAGAGTAACGGAGAAGCGGCAGGACCCCCTGAGCGAGGGAGACGCCAGAGGCTGAGTTCTCAGCCTGACCTGGACTTGGGAAAACACCCGCTGACCTGTGCAGCCCTAGGGGGTCTGGGCGTTTTTCCCACAAAACACGCCTCGGTCAGGCGGCTGTCCCGTTAAAGCAGGTGCACGACTTATGAGGGTTGGTTGCACACATGCCCCAACCTGTATCTAACTTCGACCGATGAGTCGTGGCCAGACAGGGATTGAAGCACAGCCCGTTCAGTAACTGACTTCTTGCATCCACCCTAGGGGGCAGGGGCTATTTTTTTTTATTTCTCCTTTACAGGTGAGCAAGCTGCCAGACACAGAGCTCCAAGGTCACACATCTGGGTCGGAATACGCAGGTCGCACTCAACCAGTGACCGTCTGAACCAGATGGCACAATTTAACTCATGACTGTAGCTCTTCAAAAAATATGCTTTCTGGGAAAACTAAAATATAAGGTTACCTTTTAAAGTCTACGATGAAACAGCAACAGCAACGGTTGCATTAAAACTTCTGTTAAAAAGTTAACACCCACACCTACTGTGTAAGTTTGATATACTCCTTACCCCTGCGATCACGACTCAAATAAAAGAGAGAAAGGAAAAATCCAAATCCGGTGCTAGAATTCTGGTTTCCTGTACATCACGTGCGAGTCCTCTACAATGTAGCCGATTTGCCCCCGGTCAGTTGTCCGCTGGGACAGAAAGAACGAGAGGGGGAGGGAAAGAGGGGAGGTCTATAGCCTTAAAAGGAGGAACCAGCACCAGGTCAGCCAGCGCGTACTGGAATCCAAACAATCTCTGGTGAGACTGCAGAGCGCGCACCCACCGCGTCTCCCCGGCACGATCCCCCTCTCCGACGCTAGGACCCTCTGCAGTTCCCGCCGCCCGCGCAGGAAACCCGGGGCCCCACGGACCGCGGGTGGGACCGGCACCGCGCGCCCAGGTGCGCACCTCTTCCAGAGCCCGTGCGCGCAGCACAGGTAGCAGCAGGCCAGGCACAGGGCGCGCAGGAGAACGCGGCGAGGGGCTGCAGGCTTCATCGCGCCGGTCCCCGTGGGAGCGACACGGCAGCGGCAACAAGACTCGGCTCCCAAAGCGCGCGGGACACACTGTCCAGGCCGGAGCCTGCGCTTCCCTGAAAATGGACACACTCTCTTCAGCCCGTCTTTGCAACGGCCTGCTACGGGCAGCGCCGCCAGTCCCGCCCACGAGGAGGTTCCCGCCCTCCAGGCCCCGCGAACCTCCTCCCCGAACCCGAGCCCAACGCCTCACCGGAGCCCGCCAGACGCGCCCGCGTCTCTGCCTGCACCGCGACCCCCGGCGCACCCCGCTGTCCCCGCAGCTGCGGCCACCGGGCACGAGTGTTTCCGCCCCCGGAACGGACACGCCCCGACGCCGGACGCGGAGCGCCGGCGGGCAGACCCGCCCCCCGACGCCCCACCTTGGACACGCCCCAGCCGGAGGACTCGCCCCCGCCGGGTCAGTCCCTTTCGGCTCGGAAGAGCCTGTCCTTCCAACCTGGCCCCGACCCGCTCCCGTCCCCGACAGCGCGAGGTCTGTTTCAGAGCCACCGTCCCTGACGTCCTCGGTGTCCCTGCCTGCTCCCTGCGCCTCGGCGGCGGACGAGCTCGTCCTTTATGGCTGGGCTGAGGCCCCTGTCCCACACGGCGGGGGGGGGGGGGGGGGGGGGCAAACCTTGCACGGACTGGACTCACCACTCCCTCCCTCGAGATCTCCTTGTGTGTTCTCACCTCCCCGGTTTTCCAGCCACTTCTTGTCCCTTTCTGGTTGCTTCAGCTCCTTCCTCTAAATAACTTAGGCACGCTCCACAATTCTGTTCCCTTTTCTCTCTTTTCCTTTATGCTAAAAATATATATATCCATGTCTTGGCCCTGGCCGGTTGACTCAGTGGGTAGGAGCGCCATCCTGAAGCACCAAGGTTGCGGGGGGGGGGGGGGTCATCCGCATCTGCGGGAGGGGACCCATGAATTCCCAACTAAGGGGAACCAGTGAAAGTGTCTCTCTCTCCCTCCCTCCCTCCCTTCCTCTATCTCTGTAAAATCAAAAGTATATCCTTTTTTTTTTTAAAGCAAACCTCCCCAAATCCCATCATTCTAGTTCTCTCTCCAACTACAGCTTATATGTTTAAATGCCTCCTCCTCCAGGAGGCCTTCCTGACCATTGCCAAATAAAACACAGATTCCCCGACTTGGTCAGGAGAGACTTGATTGGGGAGGATCATCACTACAGGGAAAAGGGATAGTTGCAATAGGCTAACGCTAACCCCTGACCTTAAGATCTACAGAATTCTCAGGGGCTGTCTGCTGGCTGGGGGGAGGGGGGGGCAAACTCAGGCCCTGGGGGAAGGAAAGAACCTTCACCGCTTTGTTTAACAAGCACTGTGTTCAGATGATCCATGAACACAAGCAATTCAGCTCATCATTTCTGGGGTGAAGAATGGAAATTTGGAGGGCTGCTGTCTTGCCTTGTCCTAGGTAAACAGCAGGTATCCAAGAGTCTTACCTAAGTTGCTGGGGAAGGAGTTCCTTACAGTGAGCTGTGGCCAGCCACACAGACAGTAGGTCCAGGATCATATGGTTCAGGTAAAATTCAGCATTTTAACCAACCAACCTACAGTCGTGTCAATGTAAAAAAAAAAGTTCCAAACCCGTAGAAAATATTTTAAGAGTTTATTTGAGCCAAACTGACATTGCCAGGAAGCAAGATTTCAAATGCTCTGCAGAAGGACAGTTTCTTTTACACCTTTAGAATTAAGGAGGGACCATAGAAAGATTAGATGATGGCGGGAGAAAGCAAGGTGGAGATGGGATTCCAGGACAGCGAAATATATGTGCTCCCTTGAGGGTGGTTTTGCTTTCTGGGGGTCTGGAAAAGAGGATCCTTCTGCCATTTCAAAGGTGTGTTAACCTAGAGCAGGGGTCAGGAACCTATGGCTCGCGAGCCAGATGTGGCTCTTTTGATGGCTGCATCTGGCTCGCAGACAAATCTTTAATAAAAATAATAATAATGTTAAAAATATAAAACATTCTCATGAATTACAATCTATTCATTTCCTACCAGTCATGTTTATGGTTGAGGGTGGCTGGAGCCAATCACAGCTGTCCTCCGGGACAACATTAAATTTTTATTGGATAATGTGTAACGTACACGGGTTGTTGTATGGCTCTCATGGAATTACATTTTTAAATATGTGGCGTTCATGGCTTTCTCAGCCAAAAAGATTCCCGACCCCTGATCTAGATGCATAAGAACTGTCCACAGGGTTTGCTTAAACCTTTCACTAAAGAACCTCAAGGCCTGGGGCATCACCTGAGATTAGGAATTTATGATCTGGTCGGCCACGGAACTGGTCCACATCCCCATTTTCATCCACAGGAGCTACCACGTACTTTTTAATACATCACCTCATTTATTTTCAGCAAAACTCTGTGGACCTCAAGAAGGAATGTATCTGTCAAGAAGGACCCTTCGTGGGTAACTGGGCACAAATTTGTAGCTGGAGGCCACCAGTGTTTGCCTAGAGAGGCCTCTCACCCGTGCATTTCTGATAAAATCTGCGGCCTCAACCTTCAGCCTTCCGCCCTGCACTCCCACTGGTTGAGCTAATCATCCTAGAGTCCTCGTTTGCATCTATTCTAACCAATCAGAGTGGCTCCATAACGACTTATCAGAATGCATGAAGCCAACCAATCAGGATAGTGCTGTTTTGACCAATCAGACGGTGCCAATTTGGATTCCTTATTTGCATACAAACAGACCAATCGGGAACCAGAGAGGAAACTTGATAAGCAGCAGCTGCTCCCTTTTGTCTCCAGGAATCTGCAGTTTTGGTTGCACGGGGGGTTGTGTTTTCTTGGTTTGCAAACCGACCACCTGAATAAAGCCTCTCCTTTTTCCGCACTCCAGATTGGTGACGTTTGTTGACATTAGGGTGGTGGCAGCAAACTTTTGTTGACACATCTCTTCATCACTGAGAGTTTCATGCTTCCGATGTTTCACCGGCTCCCCCAGGAGGGGCACTGACCGTGAAGCTGGTGAGGATGCAGCTCTGGCCCCACCCTCCAGTGGACTCTCCAGGGGTCTGGAACTCATTTTGCCTTCACGATTTTGCATTTCAGTTCCTGGAGAAGGACCACCTCCAAGTTGTATGCTTTCATACCCCCCACACCTGGGTGTGGACTGGAGTGGTCCTCATCTTCAGTGCTGTCCACCTAGCAAGATCCTAAACAGAGTCTCACGCAGAGGGAGTGTCGAATAAATGCTCCTGCAAGACAAAAGAGAGGAAAGAGGGCGGGCAGGGGGGAGAATGGGGCAGCTGCGGCAGAGGCCATGGCTCTGGAGGCTGACCCGCTGTCACAGGAACGAGGGAAGATAACTCCGACATGCAGAGGCAGGAGGAACCCGAGGGTAATGTTATTGGCTCTCACCGCAGAAGTCCCCTTCACTTTGGGCTGAAAGAATAGAAATGACAAACGCCACTAATGGCCCAACAGTGAACACTTGGCACCTGATGTCTGGTCTTCCACTTGAATTGTTTTGGCCGAAACAAGTCCTGCCGGGCATCCATGGAGTTGAGAATACTCTCCTCCTGTAAGGAGGGGCATTGCAGCCACAGGGCACGTGTTGGGCACATGTGGGGAATGTCAGCAAGTTACTGGGACGATTAATGGTCTGCTATGAATGAGGAGGCAGAAACAAGACCTTGAAAAACTCCAGTGCACAATGAAAGGTAGGATAGATGCAGACTGCACGGATGTGCTGGGGCGGAGGGGGGTGCCCTGGGACAGAGCCATGGGGAAAGCACGGACTGCCACGCTGGGCGTGGGCGGGCGGCATCTGCCCACGGGGATATGTCAGAGGCAAACTAATAAACACCAACGCTCAGCCGAGGGACAGCTGGGTGTGCCAAGTGTCAGAAGTTGTGAAACATTTCATTCTTCAATATCTGTATTGTTCTCGAGGAAGCAGATTCCCAGGTCCCTGTGGGGTCATGGATAGCAAGAGTCCAGCAGGAGGCTTGCTAATTGGGTTTGGGGCTCACCTCCGGGGTCTCTAAACACGCAGCCCTGTCCTGGCCAGAGCAGGCTCAGGGCGACAGGGTTCTGGGTCAGGTCACCTCATTGGTGAACCCAGGTTGCACAGTGGTGAGGGAGGGGCTTGTGTTCATGGATAGATTATCAGGGTGTGAGTTCAGATGCTCCTGCCTGTTACCTGGGAGCTAACTGGCTTCTTTAAGCCTCGGTGTCCTCACTGGTAGAGCAGGAATGTGAGACTCTCTAATGGTATGTGGTGATATTAAAAGAGAAACTGTCAGCTGGGGCTCAGCGTGGCCCCTTGTGCCTGGTGCATATGGGGAGCTCAGTGCTGCTTTACGTCTGATTACAGAACCTCTGGACCTCAGCTTGGAGAGAAGGAAAGCTAGAGCTTTCTGGTGGGGAGTCTGGAGACTCTTTTCTGGTGGGGAGTCTGGAGACTCTTTTCTGGTGGGGAGTCTGGAGACTCTTTTCTGGAGGGGAGTCTGGAGACTCTTTTCTGGTGGGGAGTCTGGAGACTCTTTTCTGGTGGGGAGTCTGGAGACTCTTTTCTGGAGGGGAGTCTGGAGACTCTTTTCTGGTGGGGAGTCTGGAGACTCTTTTCTGGAGGGGAGTCTGGAGACTCTTTTCTGGTGGGGAGTCTGGAGACTCTTTTCTGGAGGGGAGTCTGGAGACTCTTTTTTGGTGGGGAGTCTGGAGACTCTTTTCTGGTGGGGAGTCTGGAGACTCTTTTCTGGTGGGGAGTCTGGAGACTCTTCCTCCGGCCTGAGCCTGGCATTGGGGGTTTGGTTCTAGACCTGTGTGATAAAGACGTGGCAGGGATGACATTGTCCTCAGTGTCTGTCGCACCCATTTAGGATTCAGGCTCCGAATAGCTTTGTCACACTTTTGGGAATCTTCCCTTAAACACTCCTTTGCGTTCTAAGTTATTTTTTACCAAGAAAGTTGGGATACATTCTGGGTGCTTCCCCTCTGACTTTTCTCTTCCGGTATACAGTACCAAGATTTATGGCCTTGTCACATCGGCCTGGCTGCCATGGTACAAATTTCATGAAACTGGTGTTTGTTTGTTTGTTTGTTTGTGTGAGAGGAGGGGAGATAGTGAGACAGACTACCGCATGCGCCCTGAGTGGGATCCACTCGGCAAACCCCATCTTGGGCCAATGCTCGAATCATCCAAGCTAATTTTAGTGTCTGAGGCTGGAGCTATCCTCAGTGCCACACTTGAATCAGTAGAGCCACTGGCTGCAGGAGGAGAGAAGGGGGAGGTGGAGAAGTAAAGAAGCAGACGGTCGCTTCTCCTGCGAACCCTGACCGGCAATCAAACCCAGGATGTCCATATGCCAGGCCGATGCTCTATCCACTGAGCAACTGGCTAGGGCCTCATGAAACTGTTTTATTCTCAGCTATGGCTATGACAAAACAGGGACAGGAAAGGGACGGAAAAAAGGCCTCAGAAATGTTTTTCACAATGTGATTCTTCTTAAAGATGTCCCTTGCATTGTTGGAACCATAGGGAAGAAACTTTTCTGAAATAGAACGTGAGACTAAATCAAATCCAACAGCATGATGTTCTGAAATGGGGGATAAAGGAATTTATTACCTTTCCTCTGTGATGACAAATTTTGGACCTCAAAGGCCAAGGAATCATCTCCAAATTTTTACCTTAAAAGTCTATTATTTACACTATTTCTGACTGCTATCATAAAAGGCTTCGAAAAAGGAAAAGAATGAAATGAGCTCACTTTCACACACATGCGCACGTGAGCAGACCCGTCACATACATGCACACGTGAGTACACCCTACACACACGCACACGTGAGTACACCCTACACACACATGCACACGTGAGTACACCCTACACACACGCACACGTGAGTACACCCTACACATACATGCACACGTGAGCAGACCCGTCACATACACGCACACGTGAGTACACCCTACACACACACACGCACACGTGAGTACACCCTACACACATATGCACACGTGAGTACACCCTACACACACGCACACGTGAGTACACCCTACACATACATGCACACGTGAGCTCACCACCCCACACATGCACACGTGAGCACACCTCTCACACACATGCACATGTGCTCACCCCCATACATATGCAGACCTGAGCACACTTTTACACACATGCACATGGGCACACACCCCACACATGCTAATATGCACTCCTACATGACATTTAAAAAGGGCTGTTCACTTGGATAGTTTTCGAAAATTATTCATCTTAAAAAAAATAAGTAGACTTCTGAGGCTTTATTTCATACCCGAGCTGCTTTTCCTTGGAGAAGCGCTCTGCATTACGCATAATGGTTGCCTGTCACATTAACAGTTAGTGGAGTGGACAGTCCATGAATAGTTAGTCTTGACTGATAGCTCTCAGCAGCTGATACAGATACAAAGGACTAATGCCCAAACATAGCGAACACAGCGATGGCAGAAGAGCTGTCCTCAGTGCCTACAGTTTGGCTTGAACAGGTGCAGATGAGGTGTCCAGGTCTGACCACGAGCACCGAGGAGAGGGGCTTGGAGCCCGTTCATTCCAGCCACCCACCTCCTCCCAGAGAGACCCTCTGAGTAAACCAGGCAGAGGGAGCCCCTAATGTTCCTGATATGGGGAGGGGGAGACTGTAAACATCATCTTGTGCTTGCTTTCATAATGACTAACTCTTCCTTCCATAGAAGCATGTACAATTCAAGTGAGAAAAAAATCTCAGCTCTATCAAACAGAAAGAAGCTTTCTCTTCCCCTCCCCCCAAAGTCAAGGGAGAAACAAGGGCTTCCTGCTGGGGGTGCAGCTCAGTTCTCCTTCTCAGTTCCGGGTCCTCGGGTCTCAGTTCCTCTTTCGCGGGCCCGTCTCTTCCTGGACCACCGTGCACTTGGGGCCAGGGCATCACGGAATGCTGCCATCGAGCTGGGTCCTCTCTTAGCCTGTCCTCAAGCTGCTAACATGGAGTGACAACCCCAAGCCTTGTTAAAACGGTGTGGCACTTTGTGTCTTCCCAAGAGGCACCGCGCCACGTTCTTCCCTGCCCGGAGACCGTTCCGGAGCCTGGCACGTTCCAGCAAGATAGGGAGCCCTCCTCCCGGGACTCTGGGTGGGCTGGCTGGCCCCTGCCGGGTGGGACGCAGCAAAGGGACGCTGCGTGTCTGCTGAGGATACTTGGCCTCCTCCGGTTTCCTGCGTCTCCTCTCAGGACGCCCAGTGTGAGGAAGCCAGCCAGCAGGCTGAGAGGGGGCGAAGACTCCTCACGCAGAGAGGCAGGTAGACGAGTCCCCGGAAAGGCAGTCGAGTTCACAGCCCCTCTGAGGGAACCCCACACCCGCCTTGGACCCGTCCAGCCGAGGCCCCCACGTCACAAGGCAGAGTCCAGTTGTCCTGTTGTGCTTTGTGCGGATGACCCACAGAGTCAGCGAGGATAATGCATGGTGGCACACGCCACTGGGTTTGGGCAGTCTGTCCCACGGCCTTAGTAACTGGGACAGTGGTTATCAACGGAGAGGACAGACAGACAGAAGGGATAGGGATGGAAGCCAGAATTCCCGGAGGGCAACTGTTTTGCAGATTAACCTCTGAACTGTGTAAACATTTTACATAATTACAAACCAATTTAAATCTCAAAAGGACAACTCCTAAAAATGGAAAGCAAAGTGAAAGAGCTGTCAGGACATCCTGAGACAAAAAAAACAAACAAAAAAAACCAAACACCAAAAATAAACACCCGACCTGCAGAGACACCTGACTTAAATAAATAAAATAAACAGGGCAAGCAAGAAAAGGCAGCAACGTGACCAAGGACGTTTTAATCATAAGAGAAAGATGATGCAGAAGTAAAAATGAAAGACATCAAGAAAGACCTGAAAAATGAAATAGAAGTCTTGTCTTGCTACATTTGAATTGCAGGTGTTCGTAGGAAGTCAGGATAGATTTTCTGCAAAATGAAAGAAACCAAGGAACAAAGCTGCCAGAGAGAAAGCCTTCTTACTCCACGTTCACTTCTGAAAGGTCCTACTCGTGATAACCAGCTCAGTGATAACCAGCTCCGTGCCAGCAAACACCAGTACTGTGGTCTCTAACTGCAGATTTCCCTAAAAGGAACTGGGCTCCTGGGGACCTGGCTGCTTCCCGTCTGGAGATGTTCAAAACGAGCCTGGAAGACACTGTCACAGCAGAGAGCAAGGGGGCTGTCCACACGGTGGGGCTGTGTCCCAAAGGACTCAGAAACAGACTCGAGGGGTCCCCACTGGCAATATCTATTAAGTGATTTCTGAGCCTCAGAGAGAATAATAAGTAGGCCGGGCTGAAACACAATCAAATGTGTTCAAATCCATGAGTGCGTAACGACAGCCCCTGGAAAGAAACCCTCGTTGGCCAGCTGCAGGAACTGCAAGGACACCAGCTCACTATTCTGAAGGGCTGGGAGTTGTCTTCCCTCCCTGCAGGACGCGCGCCTCCAGTTCTTCCCATAATTGAGGAGGAAACGTCGTCCTTTAGGGAATTCCGGCTGAAACACGGAAGAAGGGATGACAGTATTGTACCATTTAGCGACCTCCCCTCCCTCAGATAATGAACCTGGGCCTTGACCATCAACGGAAGCTAAACTAGTGGATAAAAAGCTCAGAGAAAAATTTGTAACGGACGGATGGACACGGCGCCCCTTGAAGCCACGATCTGCGTCGACATCGCGGAGAGATGACTGGACACGCCCACCAACTCCCGATCTGGGAGGACGGGAAGCACACCGCGCCTCCCCATGGTGCACAGGCCGCGGGTCCCGCGTGGCCGAGTAGTCTGCTTTTGGATTGTTTGATGCTCCGATTTCAGGGCTTCTTCTTTTATAAAAATTCCCTTTTATAATTAAAAAAAAAAATTCCCCTTTTTATTGTAACATGTTTGCCTCAAATTCCACATCCGTCAATAGACACATTGCTACTCCCGACTTATTTTGTAGAAGAAACCTTGGTTCCTCGTAGTGGAAACCTGTCTTTAGAGACCGTGGCCCTGGTGCTCATTGCGACAGGGAAGGTCCCCGCTCCTAGGCCTCCTCAAAGCTAGGAAATCAGTGCCGTAGGTCCACTTGTCTGTTGTAAGGAAAATACATCACGAGTTTGTACTGACCTTTATGAATGCGCTTAGGATGAAAGGCCTTTCTTATTTTTGTATCTCTTTGCCTCTCCCTTTGATCTCTTTTCAAGCATTTAATAGGTCACAGATTAAAAAGGGGGGGAGGACTCTATTTAGTCTGAATGCTCAAGGCGTCTTCTTCAAAACACAGCTTAGTTATTACGGCCATTCCCCTTTCCCTGGGGCTGGTTCTGGCCCGGGAAGCTAATTAAACCAGGGAAAAGTTTACTTGGGCCTGATGCAGACGGCGACTCAGCTTGTCTTAACCAGCCTACTCAACGCTTCTTCATCATTAACTCCGCCGTCAGCATAATCTTAGGAAGTCTGTGTTGTGGGGTGGTCATTTGGCTGGTCAGGAATATTAACCGGCTGTACCTATTACTACAACATCAAACACGGCGAGGGAGACACAAGATGAAAGTGAGCGGGAGGGGGAGTGAAGAATGCCGCACCCTGCCAGAGCAGCAGCAGGAGGACCGCTGAGAAGTGCCCGGATATAAAGGCGGCCACGGGCCACGGCACGCAGACGGAGAATGCCGGCAGACGTGTGTGTGTCCCAACCTGTGTGTCACTGTCCCTGCGGACGTGTGAGGTCTTTGTTCAGTTCTGCTGGGAGCTGCTGTCCCTCTGGTACATCAGATCAGATCCATGCCAGCCATGCAGCGTGGCGTCTGGAGTCAACAATACTGGATTGGATATTTGAAAGTTGCTGGCACTGGCCAGTGGGCTCAGTGGTAGAGCGTCAGCCTGGTATATGGAAGTCCCAGGTTCGATTCCCGGCCAGGGCACACAAGAGAAGTGTCCATCTGCTTCTCCACCCTTCCCCCTCTTCTTTGTCTCTCTCTTCCTCTCCCGCAGCGAAGGCTCCATTGGAGCAAAGTTGGCCCCGGTGCTGAGGACCGCTCCATGGCCTCCACCTCAGGTGCTAGAATGGCTCCATGGCCTCCAAATCAGGTGCTGAAATAGTTCAGTTGCTGAGCAACAGAGTAAGGCCCCAGATGGGCAGAGCATCGCCCCCTAGTGGGCTTGCCGGGTGGATCCCGGTTGGGGCACACGCGGGAGTCTCTGCCTCCCCTCCTCTCACTGAATTAAAAAAATAAAATTACTGAGAGTAGATCTTAAACGTTTTCATCCCAGGATGTATAAAAATGTATAACTAAGTGAGGATGGGTGTCAACTAGACAAACTGTAGCGATCCCTTCACAGTACACTGATGCTTGAACAACCACGTTTGAACTGCGCGGGCCCACGTTTGTGCCGGTGTTTCTCAGTCAATAACTGATAAAAGTATTTTCTCTTCCCTATGATATTCTTAACATTTTCTTCTTTCCGGCTTCTTTGTGAGGGTACTGTATGTAATAACACAGCATACAAAAAAACGTGTTAATCAGTTGTTTAGGTTATTGGTTGGGCTTCCAGTCACCAGGAGGCTATTAGTGGCTAAGTTTGGGGGAAGTCAAAAGTTATGCACAAATTTTCAACTGCACTGGGGATCGGCGCCCCTAACCCTCATGTTGTGTAAGAGTCAACTGTGCAGTGTATACAAATATCACATCATTATGTTGTATACCTAAAACTAACAAAATGTTATCAATCAACTCTATCTCAATAAAAAAAGAAAGAAATCCTATCTGACATCCATCAAAGCACAAGTCATGCTTGATCTTTTTCTTGCAACCTGACCTCTTCGTATATAGCTCCCATTCCCAATCTGAGCTCTCCTTTCTCTCTGACTAAAGCGATTTACAACACACCCTCACACGCTCATTTGATCACTCACTCACACAGGATGATAAACTCAGGGCAGAGCTGTGTCTTGTAATTCCTTCAGGACACCATTATGCTGTGACGAGGGTGGGCATTTCACAGACACTCGCTAATTCTTTGTTTTAGAACCGGCTTTATCCACTCAGCAAAAGCAATTTGTCCACAGATATATATCCCTCTGTATGGGCTAAAAATATATATACCGTTTTGAATTCTGAATTAGAAAGCATTTCACTTTAATTATCTAATTTAGTCTCCTGACAACCCCGTAAGTAGACAAAGCAGGTGTTTGTGCCCATTTCCCAGGGGAGGTAAGGGAGGCCATGAGGAGCTCAGCGCCTGTGGAAGGAGTCAGCTCCTCCGTAGGTGAGCCTGGTGCCCTGAGTCCTCATAGGCCTTTCTTCCCCAAAACCACAGGGGTTCTAGAAACTATCTAAGAAATGTTACCTAAACCTTGGAAATAATGCAAAAGGGTGATTACAGGTCCTGCCAATGTCTCCCAGAACATTATTTCACAGGCCCAGCTGAGGATCCCTTTATTCTCTATGGTAGCAGTCCTCAAAACGTTTTGGTCTCACGATCCCTTATAGACCCTTAAAATTACTGAGGACTCCAAAGAACTTTTGTTTGTATGTGCTATATTTGACAATAGTCACCTAATTTGAAATTAAAACAAAAAACATTAAACACATTTATTAATTCAAAAATAAGGGTAAGCCCATTATGTATGAACATAAGTGACATATTTTTAATAAAAATTAAATTTTCCAAAACAAAAACAATTTAGTGGGAAGAGTGGCATTGTTCTTACGTTACTGTAAATCACCTTAATGTCTGCATTAGTGGAAGAAAATAGGAGTCTTGTGTTTGCTTCTGTATTCAGTCTGTTGCAAACAGGTTGCTTGTTAAAGTTTACAGAGAAAGTTCAGCCTCATACTGATATGCAGTTGGTAAGGGGAAGACTATTTACAGCCTTTTAGATGCTAGACAAGAACTTTAAAATTTATAAAAATATCAGCAGGAATGTGGAAGCTGGAATTACAGCAACGAACTCTTTGCAGGCTGTCCCCTTAGGATCCACTGCTCCCCCAGGAATTTGAATCTATCTTCTGTCCGCACGCACCCATTTACACACTCTGTTACCGTGCACACACACGCATGTATGTACATGCTCTGCGCACACGTGTGCATGCTTTCTATGAATGTGCACGCACTCTGTGACCGTGCACACAAACGCAAGCACATGTATGTATGTGCTCTCGGTAAGCGCGCACACATGCGTGCATGCACACACATTATCGCCCACACCTTGAAAAGTGGGTGTCAGCACGTGTGGCTGAACAAGCAGCACGTCCGTGCACACAGGAAACATTCCAGTCCCTCTAATACCCAGTGTGGCCCCCGTCCCCGCCCCGCGCGCCTCCCGCTCGGCTCTCAGAGCCCCTCAATGTATTTCTGTATGCAGCTGTGTTCACGACGCATCAGCTGCGGCGTCGCCAACCCGCCCGGCGCCCCAACCCCACCCGACAGCCGTGCAACAAGCTTCCGGCTGCGGTCTCCGCCGAGCCAAGGGCAGATGGCCTTGCCACACCGAGGCCACACCTCCGCACCGGAGGCCCCGCCCCGAGGCCCCGCCCCGAGGCCCCGCCCCGAGTCTCCCTTAACCCCTCCCAGGGAGGGGAGCGCCAGAAGGCCGGACTTGCGCCTCGACCCTCAGAGCTCCCGCCTCCGGAAACCCTGGAGCCCCGCTGCTCAGGACCCGCCCTCTAGCCCTACCCCCTGCGGCCCCACCTCCGGCGTCGCTACGAGGCCCCGCCCCGCTCCCCGAGGATCCGCCCCTAGACCGCTCACGCCCGAGGCCCCGCTCTCGCGTCCCTCCGTCCCTAGGCCCCGCCCACACCCGAGGCCCCGCCCACGCCTTCGCCCGCCGCGAGGCCCCGTCCCCAAGGTGAAGTCGGGCTGCACGCCGGCGCGGGGGCGTGGCCACCGCCGGGGGCGTGGCCTCCGCGGCGCTCCGCGCGGGATCTGCGGCGGCCGTTGGCCGTTGGCGCGGCTTGGGCGGTTGTCTTGGAGAAGCAAGATGGCGGCGACGGCGGCCGCAGTGGTGGCCGAGGAGGACACGGAGCTGCGGGACCTGCTGGTGCAGACGCTGGAGAACAGCGGAGTCCTGAACCGCATCAAGGTGAGGCGGGAGGCCGGGCCCGGCCTGGCGCGGCGTGGGGTCGCCGGCCGAGCGTGCGGCCGCAGGGCCTGCGTGGACGGCGGGCGTCACGGAGGGACGCGGGGTGCGTGGGGCTGGACCCCCGGGCGTGATCGGGAGCCGCGGGCGGGTCGGGGCGGGCGGCTTCGGGGTCCCGGCCGCTCCCGGGAGACCCCGGCTGCCCAGATGGCAGCGGCGGCGGGACGCCGGCTCGGCCCGGGGGTGGGCGATCGGGGTGGACGGCGCCTCCCGCCGCGGCGCCCTCGCCCGCACCTGCCCGCGAGCATCACTGTCCGGCCGGGGGGGGCGGCCCCGTGGGACCCGCGTCTGTGCCCGGCCGTGCCGGGAGGACTGCCTGGACGCAGTGTTTCTCCCTCTTCTTTTCCAGGCTGAGCTCCGAGCAGCCGTGTTTCTTGCCCTGGAGGAGCAAGAGAAGGTCGAGGTACGGAATCGACATCTTCTTCTGTGACCGTGTTCGCCTCTGTTGACCCTCCTGATGCCTTGAAAACCACTGGGAAATGCTCCTTATTGCCGAGTGCAGACAGGGGTCATGATGGAACTTGACTGTAGGAAGAGGGTCAGACTGCGCTGTGCGCGGTTCAGAGTTTTGAAACGATGTAAGAGAAGTTGAGGGACCACAGGGACTCTGGGGCCAAGACCAAGGCTTCTCGGGGGACCCTGGCGGTCCCCGGCGGTCCCTGGCGGGTAGCAGGTCGGGGAGGTGTCGGGGGAAACGGCCCCACTCCCAGGATGCAGCGCAGGCCCCGGGCACCTGCAGTGATGCCCGTGCGCGCTGTGAACCCGCCCGGTGGGGACTGCTGTGCGCCTTTCCCCACACTGCCGACACCCCCACCCGCGGGCGGTTTTAAAATCGCGCAGCCTTTCTTCCTGTCGAAAGACCTGCGCCCTTGTCCGCGTTTAAGTCGATGTCGTGTTTTCTGTACCCCGAGTCCTGCCACCGTCCTGAGGGAACGTCCCGGAACTTGTCCACAGGAACCCCTCCATAGCCCTCGTCTTCTGCCTCCTCGGTGACAGACCGCTGTCCTCTGCTGTCCCCTCTTTAGACCCGGATGCTGCTGTGCTTCACCTCTGTGGAGCTCTGCGACTCGGCTCTGCGTTGGTCCAGCGTCAGTTTCCTCTTGGCCGCCTCCTGGTCTGGACCGGTCTGAACCCCATGGTCCATGCTTTGAGAGTCTCGTCTTCCGGCCATACATGGTCTGGAAAGAAAGGTCTTAATGGTCCTTTAATTCAGCAAACTGACTCCCTCGTTTGTGATGCGCGCTCAAAGTCACCCAAGCCGATGCCACTGAGTGGTGGGTACCACCCTAGCGAGGTCCTTCCACCTTCCTCTCCACGGAATGCAGCACCATGAAGTCCTGGCCCTGTGTCCTCCCCCAGACAAAGCTCCCGGGCTGTGCAGGTCTGTGCGCACCTGTGTGCAGTCTCCCCTCCCGCCTTAGGGGAGGGGGCTGGGCCTGGCCGGGCCCTTCTCTGGGCTTGCCCTTTTCTGGGCTTGCCCTCAGGGTACCGTCAGCTCCTCGGTGAGTTGCTGTGTCTCTGCCTCACCCTTGCTGTTGGCTCGTCTCTGGAGCTGGACATGTGTCCCTCTGACGTGTGGTCCACTTTTCACACCAGTCTTTCCCTCTCACAGACCAGTGTTGTGTGACTTACACTGTTTACGTCCCAGTGCTGTCTGACACGGGACATCTTTGAGGCCGTTGCCACTGCACCTGAGTGAGTTCTTCTGCTGCGGTCAAGGAGAGCCCAGCTGAGTACCCCTTAGTTCTGACCTACCAAGGTTACTCTGTGGCACTGGACGTTCTTAATTCCTCCTTCCTTCTGAAAATCTGTTTGACTTTGGGGATGTTTTCTGTTGTTTCCTTTGAGCACTCCTCGGTTTCTCAGCACACTCTCCTGCTCACCCCTGAAACGATGCAGTATTCTGTAGCGGTCATTCTGTGTCCTCTTCCGAGTGACCGTAGCCACGCCAGCAGCTTCAGCCCTGTGTCTTGGGTCTGTGCCGCCCTCCTGAGCTGCAGACCTGTGTGTCACCCCAGCTGCTCGCCTGATCTTAGGCACAGGCTCCAGTCCTCAGCCAAGCAGGAAAGCTGAGCGGCCCTGCTCTCCTTTCCACAGGCCCCGTCTGGTTCTGTCGGGTCTGTACTGAGCCCTCTGAGGAGCTTCTGGCTGCCTCTGCTAGTTCTTTCTCTAGATGGCTTTCCCTCCCGCTGTCCTCTGCTGCCCCTCACACCGTCCTGAAGGCTCTGTCCATGTTGCTCCCGGGTGGCCTGTTCATAGTACAAACTGCAGCTCGCGCTCCATTGTCCTTAACTGTTTCAGTTGACTCACCGTCTTAAAATTTCCTAGGCCAGCCTACTGAGGACCTTGGTGATGTTTACCTTTCTGGGATTTTTTGAGTTTTCTTTACGGATGTATAATTGACCTGTATATATTCAGTATATTTAAAATGTGTAAGTTTAACATTATAACCCACTTATGCATCTGTGGAACAGTCAAGATAGTGAACACTACATGACTCTCCAGTGTCCTCCAGCCCCTGCAGGCGTTTTGTGGCCCCCTCCCCCAGCCTGGGCACCCCAAGTGTGTTCGGCAGCGTGAAAGCTGCAGTCACAGTGTGCACATTCTTCTTTCTGTCTGGTGGCATTTATTCGCATAACGTAAGGTTCGTTCATGGGGCCATCTGTGTTAGGGGGTGGTCCGGTGGGTCCCTGGGCGTTGTTCCGTGTGAACACACATGTGTGTGACGGGGCCGTCTGTGTTAGGGGTGGTCTGGTGGGTTCCTGGGCGGTGTTCCGTGTGAACACACGTGTGTGACCGGTTGGTTGTTCCCTGCAGGTGGATGTTTTTGGGGCCGTCTGTGTTAGGGGGTGGCCCGGTGGGTCCCTGGGCGGTGTTCCGTGTGAACACATGTGTGACGGGTTAGTAATTCCCCTGCAGGTGGATGTTCATGGGGCCGTCTGTGTTAGGGGTGGCCCGGTGGGTCCCTGGGCGGTGTTCCGTGTGAACACACGTGTGTGACGGGGCCGTCTGTGTTAGGGGTGGTCTGGTGGGTTCCTGGGTGGTGTTCCGTGTGAACACACGTGTGTGACCGGTTGGTTGTTCCCTGCAGGTGGATGTTTTTGGGGCCGTCTGTGTTAGGGGGTGGCCCGGTGGGTTCCTGGGCAGTGTTCCGTGTGAACACACGTGTGTGACCGGTTGGTCGTTCCCCTGCAGGTGGATGTTGGGTGGTTTCCAGCTCTCAGCTCGTATAACGAAGGCTGCTGTGGGCATTCGTGTGCGTGTTAGTTGCTGGCGCTGGGCCTTCTCTGCTCTTGAGGAAGCAGCTCGGAGGTGGATAGCGCCGGGAGCATCTTTAACTTGAAACACTCCGACCGCCTTCCAGAGGGGGTCCCGTTTCACACCAGCCAGGTGTGAGGCCGCCACAGTAGCTGTGATCATGTGGACTGCCTAAAGAAGCTCTGATGCACTTTTTCTGTATTTATTCAAATAAACGTCTAATGGCAAGGTGAAGTTGGCCTAAGCACTACGTAAGGTCATTTCACCTATTGCAGATGGACGGGGGACAGCAGGTGTGTAACTGAAGTCCTGTTCGTAGAAACTGGCATAAATGTAGATAGCAAGGTGACAAGGTCACACTTCAGAGAGTTGAAATAATAACCAGTTGTTTGGGTTTTTTTTGTATTTTTCTGAAGTTGGAAACAGGGAGGCAGTCAGACAGACTCCCGCATGCGCCTAACCGGGATCCATCCAGCATGCCCACCAGGGGGTGATGATCTACCCATCTGGGGTATTGCTCTGTTGCATCCAGAGCCATTCTAGCACCTGAGGCAGAGGCCATGGAACCATCCTCAGTGCTCAGGCCAACTTTGCTCCAATGGAGCCTCAGCTGCGGGAGGGGAAGAGAGAGACAGAGAGGAAGGAGAGGGGGAGGGGTGGAGAAGCAGATGGGCGCTTCTCCTGTGTGCCCTGGCTGGGAATTGAACCCGGGACTTCCACAGGCCAGACCAACGCTCTACCACTGAGCCAACCAGCCAGGGCCATAACCAGTTGTTTTTATCATATCAGTAAATTTAATATTACACAGGAGTATTTGAAGATCTGGCTTCTAAAGCCGTTTATTAAGCATTTTATAAAACATTTAAAAACGAATATAAGTCTTCCTTTATGGTTTTGTTTTATTAACTTTGAGATATAATTAAGTAGCATAAAACAGTTCTATTAGTAATCAATACATGTGGAGTGGGGGTAACCATAATTTTATGTGTAACAGTATTTTGCTTACATCTTTGCTGGAAAATTATACTTTAATCCACACTTTGTAGTTGTTCTTATGATAAACACATGACACTTAACAATATTTCATTTTTTTTAACAGAACAAAACTCCTTTAGTCAATGAGAGCCTGAAAAAGTTTTTAAATACAAAAGATGGTAAGATGTTCTGCTTGTTTTTGCTCATTTTGTCCATCTGAATTTTTAAAACTTGACTTCATTTGGGAGAAATCAGGAATTTAAGATTATTTTTTGAAGGTTGTGATTCTTCTAGGTTTTTATTTTAAAGTGGTATTTTTTTGGACGACTATTAAGTTGCTTTAAATATTGGTCACAGGAAATTGTTGGGCAAAACCAGTTTTACTATAATCTGCAGGATACTTTAACCCATTTATGACCTGTCACATTGTGTCACTGACGGTTACTGCCAGGTTGAGGACCCTTGTGAAAAAATGGGAAGACCGGAATTGTCATTACTTAAATGTATTATTCAAAGAAGAATTTGTAATTAAATGGTTTAGACTAGGGGTCGGGAACCTATGGCTCGTGAGCCAGATGTGGCTCTTTTGATGGCTGCATCTGGCTCGCAGACAAATCTTTAATAAATAAAATAATAACATTAAAAATATAAAACATTCTCATGTATTACAATCCATTCATTTCCTACCACTCATGTTCATGGTTGTGGGTGGCTAGAGCCAATCACAACTGTCCTTCAGGACAACACCAAATTTTTATTGGATAATGGGTAACGTACACAGGTCGTTGTATGGCTCTCACGGAATTACATTTTAAAATATGTGGCATTCATGGCTCTCTCAGCCAAAAAGGTTCCCGACCCCTGGTTTGACACTCTTTGTCCCGTTAATTTAGATTCTGCGGGCTCAGTGATGGTGAAGAGGTGAGGTGAGGTGAGGTGAGGTGAGGTGAGGTGAGGTGAGGTGAGGCTCACCAGGACTTGCTCACGTCTCTCTCGCTCTTTGCAGGCCGGCTGGTGGCTAGTCTGGTGGTAGAATTTCTCCAGTTCTTTAATCTTGACTTCACCTTGGCCGTTTTCCAACCTGAAACCAGCACAGTAAGAATGATGGTTTTTCCATCACCGTTGAAATACAAATAAGTTCATAATTATAAGCTGAAAGTTAACAGTATTTGACAATTTGTAGCATCTTTCATTGTGGCAGTTTTTGTCATTGTCTGTTTCTCTTAAACACCATTTGAGCTGTTGGCTGACACCAGGGTCCTGCTTTATTTAACTTGAAAGGACTCTTGTGGTAAAGCGAATGTGTTATGTTGGACTATATCTGTTAATGTAGACTTTGAACATAGGGACTGGTGAAAGCGTACATAATTTTAAAAAATTGACTCTTGCATCTCCCATATGCAAAATTCCAAACAGAAATTTGCTCATGTTGCTGGTGGCATTGTATCTTAAGTGTTTACGTCACACCAAGCAGCTCTGATTCCTGTAGGGAAAAAAAACATTAAAGTTGTGGGTGTTTGAGTCCATTATTCCATTCGTTGGGTGTGTATTGGGGAGTAAGCCTCCGGTAGGCGTGAATGGCCCCTTTCAGACCTCCCTCCTCAGGGGTGTGTGTGTGTGTGTAATTTTAAAAAATGGTCATTTTATTCATTAGAAGAACAGTCTCTGAGTTTAGAGATGTCTTTACATTCTGAAAATACCTTTCTTTAAACTCTGGGAATAATTTTGTTTTCTGTTTGTGCACTTACAGCTTACCTTACACCTTCTTTCTTTCCTAGTTTCAAGGTCTGGAAGGTCGAGAGACCTTAGCCCGGGACTTAGGGATTGTGGAAGCAGAAGGTGCACGGGGCGGACCCCTGTTGTTAGAAGTGCTCAGACGCTGTCAGCAGGAGAGGGGGCCGGCCCTCGGGGAAGTAAGTGCCGCCCTGGGCTCTGTCATCTTTCCGTTTTACCTGTTGGCGGCCGAGTGCGGCCACGCAGGTCCGTATGTACGTAGCGGATCAAGGTTTACGTTTACAGAAAGCTGCTCCCCAAAAACAAAGTGAAACACCTCAGGTTGGATACATGTGCGTTTCAATGGAAATCGGAGCTGTGGACGCGCTGAGGCTGCAGCCACCCCTGTTCTGTGGACCACCCCCCTCTCCCCACTGACGAGTGCCAGCCTCCCCCTCCTCTGTGGGGGTCCGGGAGCTCCTCGTGGGTGTCCAGGGGCTGCGCATGGGGCGCGGTGAGCTAGCGAGGTGCTGAGAGCACTCAACTGAGTGTAGTCCTCGGCTGTTTTAATCATGGGAGCCCCGCCTTACAGGCTAGTCAGTTTTTGAGCTGACTTTTTTAACTAGACCTAGAACGGTTTAAGATGTTGATTTTGCTTAATTTCTGAACATTTCAAAATTTCTGTGTTTTTGATTAGCCATTACCTTTCTCACTGTTGTCCTTCCTTTTTAGAAATACTACTGATGAGGTTCACAGTCTAATTTCTATTTACATACATTAGATTTACAGAAAGATACTGTTCACAGATGTAGACAGCATCCTAAGGGCCCAGAGCGCTGGCTGACTGTGCTTCTAGTCACGGGGTACGGGGCTGGGTGTGAGTCAGGCTGCCTGCTCTGTACCCCATATGGGGAGTCTCAGCTTTCCTGTTAGAACCTCTGAGGGTCTGCAAAGCTTGACCGCGTTCTCATTACATAATATATAGGTTCTTTTTAAATTGAAAGGTAAAATATAGGAAATTCTATGCGCAGAAGGGAAGTGTCATACAACCAAGGCTGGTTCTAAGCACCCTGAGCAGTGCTAGTGGCATGTAGAGCTTCTGTCAGCTCAGCCCTGATGGGAGGGGCGGGCGTGGACGGGGCAGGGCGCCCAGGGAGATGGGAGCCCGTGGGCGTGGACAGGGCACAGGTTGTCATCGCAGCAGCGCGAGCATTCTGACCAGGGTTTGGTGTGCACTTGCTGTGGGGTGGCACTGTGCTGGCTACTGGGGAGTAAGGACACACACCTCTAAGGAGCCCCGAACAGCTGCGATTCCCACTCTCTCCTGACCCAGCCGCTGGCGTGGTACTGACAGCTCCTCCCTCCCCTGGCGCTGACCTCTGCCCCTGACCTCTGACTCTGCCCTTGCCTCTGCTCCCTTCCCGTGTGCTCCTGGGTCCTCCTCGTGAGGGGGGCTGCTTGCCTTCCCGCAGCGCCCCGGGCATAGCTTTGTGCTCTGGAGCCAGGCTGCTTGGGCGCACGTCCCGGCCGCCACCCCTGTGTGCGACCACCTCCAGTCGCCAGCCTCCACGTGCCTTAGGCCCCCGCCTGTCCAGGTGGGGCTGCTGTGAGGGTCACGGGCACCAGTGCACTGGCAGCACTGGAAGGTGCAGGCACTCAGTGGTCGTACGACCACTTGCCATTGTCACTGCTGTGTCCAGTACTGTTACCTTCACTGTAGGGGGACTCCCTGAGTCCTTCCCTCCGGCTGGAGACCGGAATTTCACACTCCGCCCATGACACACCCACCTGGTTAACCCCCCAGAACCTTGGAATCGTGTGTGACAGTGTAACTGTCGTTTTAGTTCCCATAAAGTGGAGGCGACAGGGAAGTCCCTGCTGTGCCCCACCTTCCACACTTCTGTTTCCCTGGTCCCACCCCTCCGACGCCCCGTTCTAGCCCAGGGACCTGCCTGACCCTCGGAGGGCTCCTTCCTGTGCCCGGGGGCTCCGAGGACGCTGGTGCAGTGAGGACCGCAGCTGGGGCCCTGAGAGGGGAGAACAGGGGTCCTGAGAGGGGAAAGTAGGGGTCCTGAGAGGGGAGAGCAGGGGTCCTGAGAGAGGAGAGCAGGGGTCCTGAGAGGGGAGAGCAGGGGTCCTGAGAGAGGAGAGCAGGGGCCCTGAGAGGGGAGAGCAGGGGTCCTGAGAGGGGAGAGCAGGGGTCCTGAGAGAGGAGAGCAGGGGCCCTGAGAGGGGAGAGCAGGGGTCCTGAGAGGGGAGAGCAGGGGTCCTGAGAGGGGAGAGCAGGGGTCCTGAGAGAGGAGAGCAGGGGCTGAGAGGGGAGAGCAAGCCGCTGCCCTTTGAAGAGCGGTGTCTACCCGGCAGCGTGGAGGGCGGCTGTTGGATAAGATTTCTTGAGACGAGTGAGGAGGGCAGCTGGTCCATCGGTGGGAAGAGCGGGTGTCTGCCGAGTCAGGTCGGAGCCCTGGGGGGCGGCAGGGGAGTGGGGTGCACAGAGTGCGGACTGATGGAGTGGAGAACTCAGCAGGTCCAGAAATTAAAGCTAGGGGGACTCTAATAAGGGTGTGTGCGTTAATTAGGGAGAAATCAACGTACCAACCGTGTGTGATTTTAAATGCTAAAGTTCTGCTGAGGTATAGTTAGTACCTTCATGTTGTATGTTTAAATGTTTTAATTTATACTGAATGTTCCAGGGTGCATTAGATCTGACTGATACACGTTCTCCACCGAAGTCACCCCCAGAAGGAAAGGCGAGCACACCCGCGGGGCCCAGTAAGGTGAGTGGGCGGGAGGGCGCAGGGCGGTCTGGGCGGACGCACGCCCGGTCCCTCCGGTCCCCCTCGTCTCGCAGGTGCTGGTCAGTTTGTGGACAGTGCTTTTGTCCTTTGGATGAAGTGTCCATTTAAAAATATTATTTTGCTTTATTGGTAATTTAAAAAATTTTGTGTCATAGAAATAGGGGTAGTAAGTAGCAAAATTGTGGAATGGTTGTACTCATTTGGTACTTTGGACGTTTTTTCCCTTCCTGAACATGTGTTTTATGTTAATGAGCCATTTTGGGGATTTATAAGAAACTGTGTGCTTGGGTAGTATCGGAGTGTGGTCTGAGTTGTTAGAGGCAGGCCTGCTGACCCAGGGATTTGGTGTGGTGGAAAAGTAGATTGGGTGAAACACCTGATTGAAGCCGGGGATGTGGTGCTGATGACAGGAAGGGTGAGGAGGCGGCTGTCAGGAAGCGTGCTGTCCTGGGCCCCGGAGCAGAGCATGCTGTGAACCTGCTGTCTCCCAGGGCTGGGTGTGTGGCGGAGCGTGGGACCGGCCCCTGACTCCAGGCCCCGGGTGGAGCGGTGTCGGGTGCAGCCGGACGTGAGCTGCACGGGGGCCTGCGGGAACCAGGAGAGCGCGGAGGGGCGGCCGCTACATGCTGCCCGGCGCTGTGGGCTGGACACTGGCACGGATGGAGGGGCTCCTGTCTGATGGTGACCCTTTGTGTGGCTTCGCATTAGGAGGGAGAGGAGTCGGACACTTTGTTTCTGGGCGAGCCCTGGCACTGTTGACTCGCCTGCTTTTCCTCCGGCCGGGCCAGCCCTGCTCTCCGGGTGGCTCTCGGGGGGGCTTTTCCAGGTGCTGCTGGGGACAGGTGGCGGAGCACAGGGTCCTGAATATAAATATCGTGAGTCCCTTGAGCGATCGCCAGATAGAAGAGCCTTTGTGAAAAGCTTTGCTTTCTCTGAAATACTGGTTTCAGCGGGGTTAAATTTAACACGTACTCAAAATACTTACTAGTGCCTAGTGTGCTGAGCTATTTGAGAAGTAATTCTTTTCTGTCTTTGGCAAGTAATTATTTTTTAAAACAAATTAGCAATACAGGGAGTCCTCGGGTTACGACAGTTTCAAGTTGACGATGCTGACTCCCATAAAAACTTAAAAAACTGAGACGTGAGTGTTTTGGCTTCTGTCGTTAGTGTCGTAACTGCTGAGTGCGTGGGCGAACTGGTGTGGTTGCGCAGCGGAAGAGCACGCAGTCCAGTGTGCAGTCCATGTTTGTGTCCTTCCCCCTCTCCTGTGGCTGAGCTGTGTTTTCATGTTCCAGCGGTCTGAGGGCAGGGGAGTGACTGAGGTTGGGGGGTGTTTTGACTCACACCGAAGTTCGGGTCATGTCACTGGTCACTGTCGTAGGAACAGAACTGTGTTGTAGCCTGAGGACCCCCGGTGTCTACACATGGTGTGTCTTCAAGATGAAATATTGTCTGTTTTATAGACAATATACTCTTCTCTACATAACATTATTTAAGTTTAAGAAGCATGATGGGAATCTGTTATTTTAGGTTGGTCAGGAAATGCTGCTCTAAACCAGCGAGTTTCAACCCAGGTGCCACAAGAAGTTTGAAACATGTGATACCTCACCATGTAGTCAGGGGCACTGACTTCTTTTCCCTTAGAGCAGTGGTCCCCAACCTTTTTTGGGCCACGGACCGGTTTAATGTCAGAAAATATTTTCACGGACCGGCCTTTAGGGTGGGACGGATAAATGTATCACGAGACCAAGACAAGCGTCAAGAGTGAGTCTTAGACGTATATAACAGAGGGAATCTGGTCATTTTTTAAAAATAAAACATCATTCAGACTTAAATATAAATAAAACAGAAATAATGTATTTATTCTTTCTCTGCGGACCGGTACCAAATGGCCCACGGACCGGTACTGGTCAGGGGGTTGGGGACCACTGCCTTAGATGGTCAAGTAAAAAATGACAACAGCCAACACAGCAGTAGCCTGGTGTGAATGAATCAGAATTATACCTATTTTTTTTGTTAGATTGGCAAAAAAGTACATGTTTTGGTGTGCCACAGTGTCAGTAATTCATTTATGTGCCATGAGATGAGAAAGGTTGGCAGTCACTGTTGTAGACAGTCCCAGAGACGTGGTGGTGGCCTCTGAGGTTGGTGAGAGACAGTGACCACACCTGCAGGCCCCACAGTCCTGGGTCCGCTGGTATCTGGGGGGCTCAGCCCCAGGCACGGTGTGGGCTGTGTGGGGACCGTGTGGGGACCGTGTGGGCTGTGTGGGGACCGTGTGGGGACCGTGTGGGCTGTGTGGGGACCGTGTCTGAAACACCAGCGTCAGGTCCGCTGGTTCCGCACTGCGGGCAGCTCCCCCGGCCCCGAGGGGTCTGGACGTGGTTCCTGCACTGCGGGCAGCTCCCCCGAGGGGTGTGGACGTGGTTCCTGCACTGCGGGCAGCTCCCCCGGCCCCGATGGCTCTGGACGTGGATCCTGCACTGTGGGCGGCTCCCCCGGCCCCGAGGGGTCTGGACGTGGGTTCCTGCACCTCCTGCACTCTCTTCTCGCCGCTTCCTGCTTTCTCAGTGGTCTCCGATTTTCCAGGAGGACACATGCCTTTGGTGCCCCTCCGTCCGGCGTCCATGGGGAGCACAGGGACTCTGGGAAGTGTGGACAGGCACTGGGTCCAGCCCGACCCTTGGGAACCTGCTTTGTGTGCCGAGGAGGGGAGGCAAGGCCAGGGTGGTGCTTAAAGGAAGCCGCCCAGGAGTTCAGGCCTGGCCTTTCCAGGTGCTGCTGCAGGGAGCAGGGAGCGTGCCTGTCCACGCGGTGGGGGAGACCGCCGTGTCCACACAGCGGGGCGAGGTCGCCGCGTCCACGGTGACCAGTAGCTGTTGAATGGAGTATTTAAACATGAGATGAACTACTCTAGGCAGCGAGTTAAGAATACGACCAAAAAAGTAGGTTTCAGGCCCTGGCCGGTTGGCTCAGTGGTAGAGCGTCGGCCTGGCGTGCAGAAGTCCCGGGTTCGATTCACGGCCAGGGCACACAGGAGAAGCATCCATCTGCTTCTCCACCCCTCCCCCTCTCCTTCCTCTCTGTCTCTCTCTTCCCCTCCCGCAGCCGAGGCTCCATTGGAGCAAAGATGGCCCGGGCGCTACGGATGGCTCCTTGGCCTCTGCCCCAGGTGCTAGAGTGGCTCTGGTCGCAACAGAGCGATGCCCCAGAGGAGCAGAGCGTCGCCCCTGGTGGGCGTGCCGGGTGGATCCCGGTCGGGCGCATGCGGGAGTCTGTCTGACTGTCTCTCCCCGTTTCCAGCTTCAGAAAAATAAAAAAAAAAAAAAAAAAAAAAAAAAGGTTTCAAAAAAGAATACGTTAGTTGATATCATTTTTAAGAAATTTTGTAATAAGAACACTTTTTAGTTTGGTTATGAATTAGTTTATTATTAAAGTTTGTGCTTTGTGGTAAAATGTCACTTTATTCCCATGCTCAGATACCAAGGTACACAGGACAAGGTAAGAAGATGACAAGCGGGCAGGAGTCTGGTGCCAAGGTAACACGCGTGAGGGCAGGGCACACGGGGCCCCGGACGCGCAGTGCAGGGCCCAGGTAACACGCGTGAGGGCAGGGCACACGGGGCCCCAGACGCGCAGTGCAGGGCCCAGGTAACACGCGTGAGGGCAGGGCACATGGGGCCCCGGACGCGCAGTGCAGGGCCCAGGTAACACGCGTGAGGGCAGGGCACACGGGGCCCCGGGCGTGCAGTGCAGGGCCCAGGTAACACGCGTGAGGGCAGGGCACACGGGGCCCCGGGCGTGCAGTGCAGGACCCAGGTAACACGCGTGAGGGCAGGGCACACGGGGCCCCGGACGCGCAGTGCAGGGCCCAGGTAACACGCGTGAGGGCAGGGCACACGGGGCCCTGGGTGCGCAGTGCAGGGCCCAGCCTCCCTTCCTTTTCAGACGTCACCTTTGTTCTCTCTGGTGGGACGTGGTAGGCATGGTGGCGTAGAACTGAAGGTGGTTTGACTTTCAGTTTTCATCCAGGTGAAAACATGCTGTTTCATTTTTAAACTATGCTGTCAGTTTTATTTTGAGAATTTCTTGTTGTTTTGGCAACAAAAAGTTGAAAATGCTTATTTTTTTTGAATGGATGGTCATGTACATATTCTTCACATTTTCATTGTTATCTGAGACCAATAGAACATCATACTACTTTCTGATGCGTTCCAGTCGGTAAACAAGAGGCCAGACGTAGTTTCCTTCAGGTTGTTGTGGTCAGCATCTGCGAACCATTGCCCAGTGGTCAGCCCTCAGAGCCCCGGCTCCCAGGGCCGCCTGGTGAGCAGCACGCGGCCCTGACCGCACGTGACCTGACTGCTGCCCGGAAGGTCGGCTTGACACTCCTGGCTGCATCCAACCCAGGACTGGACGTCTGAGCGTTGCGTGTCGGCTGGGCCCCGTGCTGCTGGCCGGGTAGTGTGTGCGAGGAGCTGCTGAGGGCGTCTGTGGCCTGGTTTCGGGGGGACCAGGCTCTCTTGTCACCTGCAGCCGTGACTGGTCGCACAGAGCACAGGAACAGTTTCTCTGGAAACACGTTGAGAAAGGGGTTTAGATTTTTGGGATTCTACAATTCCACCGGGTTTTCTTTCTAGGTGAGTGGATTAAACTTTTAGATGTGCATGTGTGTTACACCTGCAGTAAAGTGACCTTTCTAAATACAGTGCATTAGTCTTGGGTCCAGACTGCCTCTGGCGGGTTAAGGCATGGGCAGGAAGAGAATTTGCATGACTTTTTAAAAACTTTTTTGCAAAACTTGTTTTGGCTTTGATATTTCTTTTTTTGAGCAGTTCAGGGTAAGCCTTTCGTTTGAAAAGCAGGTTTTTTTCCCCCTAGGGTCATAAGACATTCTAGTGATAATGCAGGTGTTTGGCTCTTCAGAGTTTAATCGGTATTTTTTCTGTGAAACTCCTCTCTAGGATGCTAATTTATGTCATCCTAGAGAGGATGGAAATGTGTGTGTGCAGAGGTACTAGCAGAAAGTTAAATACACAGTAAAACTCTCCCATGAAGCTCACTAATCCTGAGAGTCCCTGAGGGGCTTGGGGGGCCGCTATGCAGCGGGCCCCTCACTTCCTGAAGAGACAGTTACTGTCAGTGCCTGTATCTGCCACCGTTGTTCACTGGAAACCCCCCATGAGCTCCCGGGGCCCCGTTTCAGCCCCACGGGTGGTGCTTAAAGCAGCGGACCTGTGGGTTCTGGACACTGGGCGTCCCAGACCAGGGGACGAGCACCTCAGGGGTGGCTGCGGCAGTCCTGGGCTGGTCTCTGCTGCTGTCACGGTCACACAGTGCTCTCTGTGTGTCAGGACACCAGGCCCCCTCGGTGACCCGGTCTGGACACAGAGGCCTCTCCGAGGTGCTGCGGGTAGGACTTGCGCTTGTCTAAACCGCACACTGGGGGCCCCTGGGGGGGGCGCTGAGGTGGGGGCGCTTCTGGTGTCCTGTGGACTCTCCGTGGCTGTGGGCCACACTTCTCTGTTGTAAACATTCTTACCCTTCGCTGAATCAGTTCATTCTGAATTTCAGCACTTGTTCATTCACAGCTAGGGCAGCGGACCTGGTTCCCAACCTGTCTGCGTAGAAGATCAAGACCTGCCTTGAGAGAGGTTTTTAAACAGCTCCCGGACGGACGTCATGATTTGTTGTTGCTCAGAAAATTCAGACCTCCGAAGGAAATTGCTCTTGAAGTTTGGCAGTACTTTTGTTTTTAATCTGCAGATGTGCTGGTCAATCTCTTAGTGTGGGTTTTTTCTTTTTCTCTTTTAAATTAGTATAAGTTACTTGCAATTAAGTTGACTGACTGTTTTAGTTGACCCAGTTTGGCAATGGCCTTTTTGGTAAAAAATAAATAAACCATAGTTATAAAGTAGTGACATATTTCTCTGCAATTTAGAAGTTGACTTTGAGAGCAGCTCCCAAGCAGACATAGCATACATAGAACTGCAGTTTTAAAACAAACTAATGACTATTTTAAAAAATACGTATTGTGTTCAAGATCGTAATGTGCTTCTCCCTGAAACTTGTCTTCCTAAAACTAGTCTTTTTTTCTATAGCAAGAATATTGCTAAAACCAGCCAAAAAAATAACCATGGGTATGTGTCAGTCAGCGAGTTAGGCAGCTTGTTCAAGGACTTGTGTGTGTTGGTGGCGTGAGCTCACGGGAAGAGGGACCTGGCCGGCCAGTTGTCTGCTGTGGCTTGCTTTCCGTCACACTCCCCTCCGTCTCATGCCAGTGACCTTTGAACCTTCGCAGGAGAGTCTGAAGGAAGAAATCAATATTTGGCCCAGAATGTGTTCCAGTGTCACAGGACTCCGGGAATTTGTTTCCAACTGTGTGTGCCTTTGAAAAGATGTGAATCCATTTTTAAAACATTTATGTCGTAAATTACAATCGGCATGAATGTAGTTAAATATATGGGTGATGGTGCTTCTCCTTATTTGAAAATAGATACCAAGAAAACTTAAAGTTGTTAGTAAATTTTTAAAACTCTCTGCTTCTTTGAAAATGTCCTCTGAAACGGATGGTAACTTGGTCTTTTTCCAGAGGGCTCTTTCTGTAATCGTTCATGGGCCTGTGTTCATAGCGTGAGGGTCCGTAACTGTCCAGGGCCTGGACATTGCAGAGCGTGGGCTCTGCTTGCTGTCAGCTGCAGTGCTCACGGCCTCTAATAGAGTGGAAACATGGCCTGGTGGTCCTCATCGCACGCAGCACAGTCTGTGCACGTGCCCGTGGAAACCAGCGTCAGGGCCGGTCACCTCTGACCCCGTGTGACTGCCTGCTCTGTGGCCAGCGTCCCCCTCCCACTCTTCTTCCCAAACCCCAGTGGCCCCGTGACTGGGCCGTGCTGCTCTGCTTCTGTCCTTGAGGAAGCTCATGCTTTTGAACGTGACGTTTCCTAAACGCCTAGTGGGGGCAGAGCCGGACCGTGGTCCCACCGCCTTTCCGGGGTGGGGGCGCTACCCGCACACTCCCCAGCCCCCTTCCACGGCCCCACTCTCTAGGCTGAAGGACGGATCTTGGGAAATGGCCATTTTGAACCCACAAAAACGGCAGTTTTATAAAACTCAACCTAATGGCACAGCATGCAGAGTAAGAGCTTCCCTCGGAATCGGATTGGGCTATTGGCTGACCCCTAACTCCCCAGGGACCGTGGCCAGGGACTGACCTGCCTGTCCGTCTCTTCCCACCTGTGGCCAAACAGAATGTGCCCCATGCCGTAGGGTCGGGGGGCTAAACAATGTGTGGGAGCGTTTGAAGACATTTCATCACGTTAGCTGCTTTTGTTGTTGCTGTTGTGTTGTGTTGTTGTTCTGTTGTTGTGGACACGGCTGGCCTGAGGGGAGAGGACCCTGGAGGACGGGGTGGAGTCAGGCTGGGAGGCAGGCTCACAGAAGACGGGTGTGGTGCTGTTCAGTGCAGCGTCCCCCGGCCACAGGCCCCAAGCCACCGTGCGGGACTCGTGCACATGTGTCCTCGCTCCCTTAGGGGGTGGCTCAGGCGTCACTGGCGGCAGACCTGTCCCTTGGAAGCAGGAGGGCCGAGGGCGTCTTTTGTCCCGGGCTCTGTGCTGGGTGCCGGGTGGGAAACTGCTGATTCTCTTCGTTGTCATTCTAGGCTCATTGTGTGAACTGAGCTTCCTTCTCTGCTTTGCTTCTAATGCCTTCATTTATTTCACATTGAAAACATTAGTTTATGGTGATTGATGAAGCACTGATATTTATGTAAGAGGACATTGAAAAGTTGTTTGTAAACGGAATTGGCAAAAGTGTTTCCATTTGGGGGTGCAAAGGAATGGCATAAACATATATCTTTGGACCTTTCCCCCTCAAAGTCTGGGGCCCTGGAGCCCGGGGACGGACTGAGAAGCGGGGGGTCTCTCACGCCAAGTGCTGCCCCCCAAACCCCTGGGCCACGTGCTCACACACAGAGAGAGATGTGCGTGTGTTGACGGCTCTTTACTTGAACTCTTTTTTTAATTCATTTTTAGAAAGGAGAGAGAGGGAGAGAGAGAGAGAAGGGGGAGGAGCAGGAAGCATCAACTCCCATATGTGCCTTGACCAGGCAAGCCCAGGGTTTCGAACCGGCGACCTCAGCATTTCCAGGTCGACGCTTTATCCACTGCGCCACCACAGGTCAGGCTCCTTGAACTCTTAGTACAGTTTTATTTCACCAAGGAGACCTGTGCTCTTCCCGCCTCTTTCCAGAAGGCCAGCAGTGACTCCAGCCAGAGTGACAAGAGCGTCTCCTCCTCGGAACCGAAGAGCAGGAGCGGTCTTCACTTGCCGGCCCACGAGACCAAGGCCGGGTCCTTCTTACCCAGCAGAAGTCTGGATGGCAAAGAGAAAGCTGGCCTCTGTCCCCCGGAAGACGACCTGGACGGGGACTCATTCTTTGACGATCCCATTCCCAAACCGGAAAAAACTTACGGTTGGTGAGTCAGCTGTTTTTGGGGTTATCAAAACAGACTTAACAGTATGGTTTCTAAATATTTTGTTTACATTTAAAAGATGAGCTACTAAAGGTTCTATACTTATTGAATTCATAAATCTGATTTTGTTGTTAAAGCCTTTTTATTTAACATTTTTCTTTTGATGAGAGAGAGAGAGAGAGAGAGGGAGAGGGAGAGGGAAGGGAGAGAGGGGAGGGGAGAGAGGGAGAGAGAGAAGGGAGAGAAGGGGAGGAGAGAGAGAAGGGGGAGGGAAAGAGGGAGGGAGAGAGGGGTGCAGCAGCAGCTGGCTCTCCCGCTTGGTGCTGATGTCGCTGTGTGCTCACTGCCTGCGGCTTGTGCGCATCCTGACCTGGCATCTAACTGGCAAGCTGGGCGCAGGGACAGCGCTTTATCCACTGAGCCTTTTACGTTGTGATACAGCTCCAGGCTAGGAAACCTCGAAGTTGACGACTTCCGTGGGCAGGAGGGTGCTGAGTGCTGCTCGTGTGCCTGCTGCCCTTTGAGGTGCAAGGAGCAGGAGGGATGGCCGCAGAGCCCGGCCGCTGGGGGCGAGGCCCCTGTAAGGGTCCCAGTGTGTTGTCCCTGGGAGCAGGGCAGTGTGTAGGGGGGTGTCAGAGAGGACAGTGAGGACAGACAGAGAGGACAGTGTGACAGAGAGGACAGTGGGGGGATGTCAGAGCAGGCAGGAGGAGGTGCCAGTGTCTGCCCAGCAGGTGACTGGGCTGCAGCTCTGGGAGGGAAGCAGTGTGGGGGGTGGGCTCAGGCTGGGGTTCGCCCTAGCACGGGGGACCTGACTGTACTCTGAGGGGTGCAGGAGCTGGTCCTCCAGGCATCGTCACGGTCGTGCCGTGAGCCCCAGGCCTGGGCGCAGGTACCAGGCGTGGAGCCTGCAGGGCTGTCCGCGGAGGGGTGGTGTGGAAGTGGGGGGCGGCAGGGGACCAGGCAGCCTTCCGAGGGAGAGTGTGGGATGCGTCGTGGTGCTGCAGGGCCGTGGAGCCGGGCGGTTGCGGGGTTCAGGCTGAGCAGTGTTTCCGGAGGGGAGGAGTGGGATGCGTCGTGGTGCTGCAGGGCCGTGGAGCCGGGCGGTTGCGGGGTTCAGGCTGAGCAGTGTTTCCGGAGGGGAGGAGTGGGATGCGTCGTGGTGCTGCAGGGCCGTGGAGCCGGGCGGTTGCGGGGTTCAGGCTGAGCAGTGTTTCCGGAGGGGAGGAGTGGGATGCGTCGTGGTGCTGCAGGGCCGTGGAGCCGGGCGGTTGCGGGGTTCAGGCTGAGCAGTGTTTCCGGAGGGAGAGTGTGGGATGCGTCGTGGTGCTGCAGGGCCGTGGAGCCGGGCGGTTGCGGGATTCAGGCTGAGCAGTGTTTCCGGAGGGAGAGTGTGGGATGCGTCGTGGTGCTGCAGGGCCGTGGAGCCGGGCGGTTGCGGGGTTCAGGCTGAGCAGTGTTTCCGGAGGGGAGGAGTGGGGCGCAGGGCGGGTCGCACAGCTGGCAGGTGACGGGGAGGCTGCTGTGACTTGCTCAGATTGGGAAGATTGTTGCCAGCAAGGTGAGGGCGGCGGTCACGTGTGGGCCTGGGACTAAGGGAGAGGTCTGGGCGGGACACGCTTGGGACTCAGCAGTTGTGGATACTGTGGAGAGCTGGGAGGGTGGGGGTCACCAAGGCAGTGGGCCCTGCAGCACCCCAAGGCGGCCAGGCGAGGACGGGGTGGGGCTGAGAGGCTGGAGGCACAGGCTGGGCGAGCAGCGCATCGGGGCCTGAGGACCAGCCATTGCGCTCACAGCGCGGAGCTCAGTGATGGCCTCATGACCGGTTTAGTTGGGGTGGGGGAGGCTCTGGGGGGTTAGCTGTGCTCGAGGAGGAACAGGGAGGGCTGCAGCTATTCTTGTGAGCTTCACTTTGAAGGGTGCCGAGGAGTTGGGGGGCTGGGACTGGTGGGGGCTGCGAGCAGCGGGGGAGCGTGTGGACAGGACAGTCCAGTGCTGCAGGGGAGAGCTGGTGTGGGGATGGGGGACGTCTGGGGAGCCGCCAGCCAGCCCCAGAGCTCCGTCTCTGCTGGAAGGTGGTGGGTGTGGGTGTGGGTGTAGGTGCGGGCGGGTGGGTGGGATGGTAGGAGAGTGGAGGAGGGGCGCTGCGATGGGAGGTTGCAGGGGGCAGGGATGAGGGCTGGGGCGTGGGCTGCTCATCTCCCTCAACAATGGCCCTGACTGGGCTGCGGTGTCCCACACAGTGGGCCTGTGCTGCCCCTCGCCCGCATTTCTGCGCTGCCTAAGGGGTTTCTGATAGAGCCGCAGGCAGTGAGGGTGGTGAGGGGGTAGCTGCCCGCAGCGCTGTGGGCCCGCTGGTGCGGCATGCTGCGGGCGCTGTCCCCATCCCCTGTCCCTGTCCCGGGCGCCGTCCCTGTCCTGGGCACTGTTCCTGTCCCGGGCGCCGTCCCTGTCCCCGTCCCTATCCCTGTCCCCGTCCCCGTCCCTGTCCCGGGCGCCGTCCCTGTCCTGGGCACTGTTCCTGTCCCGGGCGCCGTCCCTGTCCCCGTCCCTATCCCTCTCCCCGTCCCCGTCCCTGTCCCGGGCGCCGTCCCTGTCCCTGTCCCTATCCCTGTCCCCGTCCCCGTCCCTATCCCTCTCCCCGTCCCCGTCCCTGTCCTGGGCACTGTCCCTGTCCCCGTCCCTATCCCTGTCCCCGTCCCCGTCCCTATCCCTCTCCCCGTCCCCGTCCCTGTCCCTGTCCCCGTCCCTATCCCTATCCCTGTCCCCGTCCCCGTCCCTATCCCTCTCCCTGTCCCCGTCCCCGTCCCTATCCCTGTCCCCGTCCCTATCCCTATCCCTATCCCCGTCCCCGTCCCTATCCCTCTCCCTGTCCCCGTCCCCGTCCCTATCCCTGTCCCCGTCCCTATCCCTATCCCTGTCCCCGTCCCCGTCCCTATCCCTCTCCCCGTCCCCGTCCCTGTCCCTGTCCCCGTCCCTATCCCTATCCCTCTCCCCGTCCCCATCCCTGTCCCTGTCCCCGTCCCTATCCCTGTCCCTATCCCCGTCCCCGTCCCTATCCCTCTCCCTGTCCCCGTCCCCGTCCCTATCCCTGTCCCCGTCCCTATCCCTCTCCCTGTCCCCGTCCCCGTCCCTATCCCTGTCCCCGTCCCTATCCCTCTCCCTGTCCCCGTCCCCGTCCCTATCCCTGTCCCCGTCCCCGTCCCTGTCCCTCTCCCCGTCCCCGTTCCCGTCCCTCTCCCTGTCCCCGTCCCTATCCCTCTCCCTGTCCCCGTCCCTATCCCTCTCCCCGTCCCCGTCCCTGTCCCTCTCCCTGTCCCCGTCCCTATCCCTCTCCCCGTCCCCGTCCCTGTCCCTGTCCCCGTCCCTATCCCCGTCCCCGTCCCCATCCCCGTCCCTATCCCTGTCCCCGTCCCCGTCCCCGTCCCTATCCCTGTCCCCGTCCCCGTCCCCGTCCCCGTCCCCGTCCCTCCCGGGCGCCGTCCATGCGTCTGCTCGCGCAGCTCCGTTGCGCTGCCTCGTGGGGCGCCCTTACCTGTGCACCTGTGTCTTGTTAGGAGAAGTGAGCCTGGTAAGCCAGGAGGAGGCCTCGTGTCGCTCTCTGATGTCCCCCCCGTAAAGACTGGACTCAGCTCCCTGACTGGAGCCCCCTCCCTGAAAGACTCGGAAGGTGAGTTCCCAGGCCCCTTGTCAGAGGCGCTGAACACTGACGCTCTCTAGCTGGCGGAGTCGTGTGTGAGCATTGCCTGTGTGTGTCAGAAGAATGTGTGTAAACGTCACCGTCCAGAGACATCTCCTGTTGTGTTCTGTTTTCTCATTTCTTTCCAGTGTGGTCTGTATTCTGTTTTTCCTGTGCCGCTAAAGTACTTTTAGGAAATTGACTTTTTAGCTGTCTTTCATATAGAGAGATACATTATAATTTTTAAACCATCTCTCTGTTGAACATTTACACTAACTTGAGTGGGATTTAAATCCATTTTAAAAATGTGTGTCTGCCGCAGTGATTGTGTCAGGGACTTGGGCCGGCTGGTGCTCTGGGCAGCAGACACAGGGTCAAAGACAGCAGGCCGCAGGAGGGGTGCGTGGCTGTGGGAGGGGGCGTGGCCACAGGAGGGTGTGGCCACAGGTGGGCTGGGCCACTGGAGGAGGGCTTGGCCTTGGGCAGAGGGCGTGGCCACAGGAGGAGGGCGTGGCTGCCACCATGGCCCCCCCCCCCCGCCACAGGGCAGGTCCCAGGCATAGAGCCACGTTGATGGAGACGGACTTGTATCCTGTTTCGTAGTAAATAGAGCGTTGAATTAGCAGTGCTTAGAGCTCAAACATGCCTCTTCCGAGAAAGCTTTCTAAAAAGTAGGTGTTTGTTAGGAAATCACAGTGTGATTTTGCATGGTTTGTATCACACGACACACTGTAGGGTGTCCCAGGACAGACAGCAGGTGGCTGTGGCTTCTCTTACCCCCGAGTCACCCGCCGTGTGTCTGGATGTGGCCCACGTCTCCTTCCTTTTTCTTCCTTCCCCTGGCCGTTGTCACTTTCAGTGAAGGGCCCAGGAGGTGGTGATCAGGTCACTGTGGACAATGATTAGGAAGAAGGACTGAGAGAGGACACCGAGCACCAAGGACTGAGGACGTGAGGTCAGGGAGGGAGGTCAGTTTGGAAGATGAGTAGTGATTGCGTTGGTCGGAGGAGAAATAGCACAACTGAGACAGCTGCAGGCCATGCGTTCCTCCCTGGGGACGTCACCCCCACAGAAAGCAACTGGGTGGAAATCCCGTCACTGGTCAAGTTCGGTCAAGGTTGTCCTGTGTGTGGTCACACGGGGATGTGCTGCACCCTGTGAGCTACCGTTACGGTCTGTCATCCTTTGTCTCTTACTTTTAGGTCAGTAAGCTTCTGTCTTAAGGAAGCCCTATTTTGAAAGAAAGTGATGTGTTTTAGAGATGGTCACACTGTAAATGTTGATCTAAGGTGACATTTCTCCTGTTCGCAGGCAGAAGGGGAAACGTGGCTCTGAAGGAGCTGAAGGCAATCGAGGATCGACTCGGCTCCCTCGGGCTCGGTGAGCAGCTCCCAGTGATCGTGGGCCCGCGCGGAGGCGATTACTGCCTAGAATAAAATCTTCAGTGCCGTGGCTCGGCCAGCCCACAGGCGCCCTCAGGGGCACGCATGTGGCCAGTGCGCTGCGTCCAGGCTCCTTCCAGCGCCTGGGTGGGCCTGGCAGCTGCCACCGCAGACTGTACTGCAGGCGGTTACATTCTGGGGGAAGGTGGTGTTCAGCAGGGGCCTGTGGCCCCTTCGAGGGACAGAAGGGTCGCTGCCCCAGCTGTGAAAGGGGGGAGTAGGTCTGCCTAGTCCAGCCTGGACATTCATTCCAGAAGGCCCGTCCTAGGAAGTGACCTCAGCCCGGGCCACTGTGTGTTTTTTAATAATCCTTGAAGAATGTAAAAGCCACCCTTAGTGTGCAGGCTGCTGTCCAGATGTGGCCCGTGGGCCACGCTGACGTGTGCTTGTAGTTAGGTGTGTGACCAGAAAGTCAGACACAGTGACTGGTGTGTCCCCACCCAGCCACTCGGGAGTGCTCTGGCTCGGATGAACCCCTGTCTTGGCTGAGGTCCTGCTTCTGCCCTGGCGTGTGCACGGGGACGAGGACGGGGGCGGTCCAGCCCCTCAGCATCTGGTTGTCCAGCTGCTGGCACCCCTTCCTCTTCACTGGAGGGCGAGCCCTGGGAGGTTGGAGGTGCCGCCCACACAGTTCTTTGCCTGGGGACCCTGCAGTCCCTCGGGTCTGACAGTGGCAGCTCACTCAGGGAACTTGATCGGGAGGGTTTCGCCTGGTCTGACTGCCCTTCAGAACTTGAACTCCCTCAGCAGTGCCCAGGACGCAGTCTGATCTGGTCCTTGAGGGACTTGTGGGCGGACGCCCCAGGGAGCTTCGCTGCCAGCGCCGTGCCCAGCGGTGACAGCTCCCGTCGGGGGCGGCACTCTTCCGCTGAGGGCCACACGGTCCCTACCTGTCTGCCACGTACCAGCCATGCACAGCTGGCCTGCCTCTCGTGGGCCCTGTGTCTTTGCTCTGAGGTTGACCATCCTGCTTCCTCAGCTGTCCCCCAGAAGACAGGGTGGGCTGAAGGGCGGTGTAGAAGCCAGCTGTGTCCTGTCACAGTCAGGCGCACTTGAGACATCGTGGGACTGCTTCGTTCGTGAGCACCCTCAGTGGTGATGTCCCTTCCTGATGTGCTCACCCTGCAGTCCTGTTAAGCCAGTCGCAGGCGTTGACCCTTTGTTAACCCCGCTGGGGTGGCCACAGCGTAGAGCTGAGGGCACAGCCAGGGGGGCGCAGTGTCCCCAGGCCGCAGGGCACAGCCAGGGGGACGCAGTGTCCCCAGGCCGCAGGGCACAGCCAGGGGAGCGCAGTGTCCCCAGGCCGCAGGGCACAGTCAGGGGGGCGCAGTGTCCCCAGGCCGCAGGGCACAGCCAGGGGGGCGCAGTGCCCCCAGGCCGCAGGGCACAGCCAGGGGGGCGCAGTGCCCCCAGGCCACAGGGCACAGCCAGGGGGGCGCAGTGCCCCCAGGCCGCAGGGCACAGCCAGGGGGGCGCAGTGTCCCCAGGCCGCAGGGCTGTCCGGGCTGGGTCCCGCCCCACCCAGCTGTCTGGCTGAGGGTGTGCGCCTTTGCCGTGCTCGGGGTTTACCTTGGTCACTGTATCGACGCGGAAGCCTCATCAATTCAAATACCAATAGTAGGGATGAGAATGTGCTTTTGCCGTGTACCCAGCTTGTGACATACTTGGTTTTTATATCAAGTGACATTATAGATAGTGAACATACAGTGTATTTAAGCTTTTGAGTAGTTGGAATGTGAAAAATGATATTAATTACATATAATGATAGGATATAATGTTTTATTATTTTTAGGTAGTTTTTTGTCACTTGCTTTTATATTATATTTGGTAAAAATGTTATTTATTGTCTTTGAGACTTACTTTGTAATGACACATTATTTTTTAGTAATGGAGTTTCTTGGAAGCAAGTATGTGTGTTTGTAGCTGAACTGTGAAGAGTGCTTGTGCAGCTGTAACATGTATCTCTCCCCAAACTCACCAGGGGCTGGAGAAGATGACGACTATGTCGACGATTTTAACAGGTAAGAAAGTCCCCTGGGCAACAAAGGCCTGAACTGTGAGCACTTTCTGCACACAGGGAGTGTGACACGTCACATTGGTGCTTGTCTGGTGGCCTTGGCTCCCTCGTTCCAGCTGCTGAGGGCGGGTGGCCTTGGCTCCCTCGTTCCAGCTGCTGAGGGCGCGTGGACTGGACTGTGGTCCTGAGTCCGCATCAGAGTGTGGACGCTCGGGGCCCCTCCGGGTCAGGCGGGGGCGTGAGGAGCCGACTGGGCAGGGCCCAGCAGCGTGGGGTCACCGCAGGAGACGGACTCTGGGGGTGGGGCGTCCACACTCCTGGTGAAACACTGCCCTCTCTGACGAGTTTGTGACTTGGTGACATACCTGAAGGTACTGTATAGGTTGGCTGGTAATTAATTTGGAAGTAGTATTTATTTTGGGTATGATTAGAAGTTTTAAATCACAGGCTGAGAATTTTATATAATTGGCAGGGTTTTTTCCCCAATTTGGAATTTTTACTCATTTCTTAACGAAATGATTTATTATACAGTTACTTTTTGAGAAGGCAGCATGAGCTTGTGGATGAAATGAAAGTCTGGGTTTGCTCCTTTCCTGCTGCTGTGACCACGGCCACCAGGAGCCTGTGTTTGTCATCTGGTCAGCTGACTGACCCTGTGCCTTGCTGAAGGGTCATGTGAGATGACACGTGAAACCCATGTCATTTAATAGTATATTTTATGTAAACATGTAAAATAAATGTTTGAAAGGTTGAAGAATGTTTTTAATTCTTGAAATGTTTATATTCAGAGTTTTTCTTTTTCTCCACCCCCCCTTGAAATTAATACCAGCCACCGCTCAGAAAAGAGTGAGCTCAGTATCGGTGAGGAGATCGAGGAAGACCTCTCTGTGGACCTAGACGACACGAACACCAGCGACAAGGTGGGTGGTGCATCCCCAGAGCACGCGCCTGTGTGTGCCTGGTTTATGCGGGCGGGGGGGGGGCACGACCGGGTTTGGGGCGATGCAGTAGAAAGTTGTGGCAGGTCTGTGACAGCGTGACCTCGTTCAGGTCTGAAAAGCTGTCCTCACTGAGTGTGTGTGGGATTTTGGATCGTCCCTCTGGTAACAGTCAGTATCACTGGGGTGTCTGGGCGTCACTGCTGGGGGGTTCAGCGGGCACAGGGGGCAGGGCGGGGTCACATCGGCCGCTCAGTGGGTGGACAGCCGGTACCAGAAGTGGCCATTTTCCGGGAGGTCGCTGTGGAGGTCAGTGTGTGTGAGCGCCGTGGGTGAAGGAAGTGTGCTTGGGGGGCTCTGCACGGGCAGGGTGCCCCCCCAGGGTCCAGAGACAGCACAGCAGAGATGGAGTCGGGGTGGACTTTGCACTCTGTATTGGGACCCTCACTGGGCCTCTGGGTTAGGCGGAGAGCAAATGTCCTTGGGTGTCAGCTGTGATGCAGGCTCGCGTCTGGAGCCACAGGAAGCTGCCCATCTCGCCGCGCCTGCCTCTCGGGTGGCAGCTGCTACTGCCCTCGGAGTGCTGGGCCCCCGGAGGCAGCCTCTGGCGCGCCGACCGCTCACGCCACGTGTCCGCAGACAAGGTTTCGTGGCCGAGTCCGCTGTCGGCTCAGCCCTTTGCAGGGTCACCCACGTCAGGGCAGGAAGAGGAGGGGCGGGCAGAGCACTTCTGGGTGCCTGGCAGCTCACCGTTCAGTTCCTGCGTCTGTTTCAGGAACGAAAACTGGACTTGAGTTGATGCTGACCTTTTCTCTGTTTTGAACCCCCAGCTGGACAGCCTGACCCAGGACCTGACGGTGTCCCAGCTCAGCGCTGTCGCAGACTACCTGGAGGACGTCTCCTGCACCTGAGGACGCGAGTGCGGAGGACGGGGCTCTGACCGGCTCGTTTCTTCAGACAGTCTTTGCTGGGATGTCTGCTCCCTGTTGGTGCCTTGTGTTTCAAAAAGACAGCAGATATTTTAAAAAATTAATTTTTCATTGTGCTTAACAAAATACTTCCTCCTTGAGCCCATGCGTGGAAGAGTTAATAGTCTTAATTTGGTTTACCTACTCGTTTCTCTGGAAGTTGATTAAGTTCAAATTTGTGACGAGGAATGGACCCACGAACCAGTGGTATTGAGAGCAGAGTGACAGGTGTGGGCGATGCTGCCAGTCCCGGCTCTGCACGCGTGTGGCCAGCTGTCGGCGTCGAGCATGCTGGCGTGGGCAGGGCTGCGGTGGCCACAGCGGCCTGACCGGAGCCCGCGCTGGCTGAGAGCACCGTGGCTGCTTCTCTGGGCACGCCTTCCTCAGGAGGGCCTGCCAGGCATGGAGGGCACGGCCCGTGCTCCTGTACTGCTGCTTAGTTTTGTTTGTGTTTAGAGAACCTAGAGGCGGTGACTTAGCTGGTGCAGTTGTCACCGGCAGCGCTGGGGTCGCCGCCCGAGTCCCCGGTCAGCATCCGTCCCAGGCCTCCGTCAGAGCTGCTCTGGGTCACTGTGGTGCCCCTGGCGCCAGTCAGCGCCACCCTGCGTCGGGCCTTGAGCGGGGTTCTGCGTCAGAGCCGTGTGTGGTCGTGCTGAATTCCAGCTGCGCTGTCCCAGTCGTCATGGCGAAGACCACGCCAGGTGGCAGGCCCCTGCATGCCGGTTTCCCTGCCCGCGGTGCTGCGGGTGAGGTGGGCCGACACGCCCCAGAACCACCGGAGACTGATGTGCATGCGTGTTCATGTGACGAGCACGCTGGGCCTGCGTGGTCAGCCTTGTTCTTGTATTTCACTTAGATTGTGGCTTTTTATTAAAAGTCACCATTACTAATAGAGAAGTTAAGGGTCTCAGTGGGCGGCAGATGTGGTGGCCAGGCAGTGCCAGCTCTTCATGTCCCGTCAGCCTCGGGCACAGGAACCCCTGCTGGGCCCGTGTGCGGGGCCGCGGCGATGTGGGCACTGAGGTGATGGGACTTTGGGATCTGCGTCTGGAACATGTGAGGGAGCCGTAAACACCAGAGGAACCGGGCAGCCTGGGTGCTGCAGTCCTGCCCGCCGAGTGCCGCGCGCCAGCCGTGGCTGCTCCCGTGTTGCTGCTCCCGTGTCGCTGCTCCCGTGCCGCGGGCGTGTGCAGCCCGTGAAGGCGCGGCCTGCTGCTCCACACGCCGGTGCTTGTCACTGCAGCCCTGTCCTCGGGCGGCACTCTGCCCTCCGTCAGCTCTCTGGAAGCCGCCCTGTGCGCCCCGCATGCCACCTGCCAGGAGCCGGGTTCAGGGATGGCAGGGTGCCGGGAGATGGCTGTTAATGAGAGAAACGTTTGCACAGGGAGATCTGAGCTTGCCGTTTTCTGTTAACAGAGATTCTGACTGAAGAGCCCGGGGTGGGTGGGGCGGTGGCGGCCACGGCTCTGCCCTGCGTCCTGCGTCCAGCTCAGCTGTGGATCCCCTCGGCAAGTTGCTTCCATGAGGGGTCTAACGGGGCAGGGATTGAGTGTGATTAGTGTTTTTTGTTAAGTACATATTGAAATATTAGCCCACGAAATATGTGTTTATGGTAAAATCTGTTTTTCATTGCTAGGTCTCATTTATTTGGTGACAACTGTGAATGAATAAAAAGCTTACACCTTTTATATGTTGTCTTGTGAGTGACCAAGCGTCTGCTGTGCCACGTGGGGCTCCCTCCTGTCGTGGCCCCTTTCTGCTGCCAGCACAGCGGGGCCCCCGCCCGTGCCCTCCCCCACCCCCATCCCAGGTGTGCTCACGGCTCTGTCTGGCTCGCCCGTCCCCCAGAACTGTGTCCGGCCTGCTTGTTTCCCTTGTTCTGAGAAGCTCCGGCCTGAAGGCCCCGCCCTGCTGTCCCTCTGTGGTGTTGACCGGTGTCTGCTACTCCTCTCGGCACTCTGGAAAGGGCGGTTTCTTGGTCCCCTGTACCCCTTGGTGGCCCGGCTGTGCTCACGAGGCTCAGCGCTGGCGAGGGGACCTGGGCGCTGTAGCTTCTGGCTGGCAGCTGCCTCCCGAGGACAGTGCTCTCTATGTGGGGGACAGCTGTCCTTACTCTAACCCTGAGGGGAGTGGGCTCACAGTCCAGGAAAGGTCCCTGGCTGCCCCTTCGCCCACCAGGATGAGTTGGACGATTGTTCTTGAAGGGAATGGACAAGTTCTGTTTGTGGTTTGGTGTGGCTGCTGGCACAGGACGGCAGAGTGGGGGGCGGGCTGGCTGGGCTGCAGCCCCCGGACGATGGAAGAGGGCAGGCCAGCAGGGCCACCGAGCCTGGTACAAACCCCGTCAGTCATCACCAGGCGGCTGGTGTCTCGCCTGGGCCCTCACGTGGCCTACACTGCCAGCGTCCACTCGGGGGGGGGCATGTCTGTGGGACAGCAGGGAGCAAGCCAGGGAGCGGGGAACGCGGCGTCCAGGACCAGGAGCCCGGCTGAGGAGACGGCCACGGGCCCAGGGCCACGGCGCACACCCGGCCTGGAGCGGGCGGCACAGAGAGCAAAGCAGGAGAGTCTGCGTCACCACCCCCGGTGGGAGGTGACCTTGGACCTTGAGGACGCTGTTGTGCGAAGGGCACAATCAAAGTGATTTTTACTAAAAATTTGTCGGGCAAAGTCATTCTGCAAAAGAGCTGAATGACGGTCAGCTCAAAAAAGGAAAAATTAGTAAGTCACCCCAAGACTTCTCTGTGCTCAGCAGGGCGCCCCAGGTGGACACAGGGCAGCCCCGGGAGGTGGGCAGCTGCCGCTTGGGGGCTGCAGTATGGACGTGTCTAGGACAGGAGCTCCTCGGGGTGGAAACAGGCAGGCGGACATTGGCAGCAGCCTGCCCGGGTTCAGGGATACCTGGTGCCAAGCTGGACGGAAGACAAGGCCCACGCCAGGTGCACCCCTGTGACTGGACAACGGAAGATAATGGACTGAGCAAAGGACATTGTCCACATGGACGCTAGAAGTCAGGGCTGTGACCACAGTTAGGAGGAAAAGCATTCTAAACACGGAATTTCTACCCTGGTGAGAAAGGAACCCTCCTGCCAGTAGGAAATGCACCCCAAAGCCAGGTGGGGACCTGTGGGCTCACCCCCTCTGGACCAGGCTGTGCCCCTGCGCGGCTCTGATGGCAGGCGGGGACCTGTGGGCTCGCCCCCCCTGGACCAGGCTGTGCCCCTGCGCGGCTCTGATGGCAGGCGGGGACCTGTGGGCTCGCCCCCCCTGGACCAGGCTGTGCCCCTGCGCGGCTCTGATGGCAGGCGGGGACCTGTGGGCTCGTCCCCCCTGGACCAGGCTGTGCCCCTGCGCGGCTCTGATGGCAGGCGGGGACCTGTGGGCTCGCCCCCCTCTGGACCAGGCTGTGCCCCTGCGCGGCTCTGATGGCAGGCGGGGACCTGTGGGCTCGCCCCCCTCTGGACCAGGCTGTGCCCCTGCGCGGCTCTGATGGCAGGCGGGGACCTGTGGGCTCGCCCCCTCTGGACCAGGCTGTGCCCCTGCGCGGCTCTGATGGCAGGCGGGTTGTGCGTGGTCGGCCGCTTCCCCAGGAGTGGGCCCTGGATCTCGGGGTGTGGGGGTGTGGGGGTGTGAGGAGGGAGTGCCCGGAAAGGAAGTGGGTGGGAGCTGCAGGAGGAAGTGTCCGCGAGACGGCCATTTCTGATCTTTGAACTTGAGTTTGCTGTTTTCAGCACTTTGTGCAATCTTCAGGTTGGATGAAATTACTCTTTTTCCATAAATGTTTAGTTTTCAAACATTATCATTGCTAAAAAAAAAAAAAAAAAGCCAGTTTTGCCAAACTATTGGGTATAGATGTTGATCTTTTCAGCGATGCATAGCTGTGGACTGGGAGCCCTTCTGGAGTGAGAATTTCCATGAAATTCCCTGTTCACATGAAGCATTCAGCATGCTCGCCCCATCCTCTCTCGGCCCACGTGGGTGTGGTTTTGATCTCACCTGACTTAAGCTCTAAACTTGGGCAGAAAGGGGGTACCCTGTGCCAACCACCATCAGGGCCGGAGGCAGGCGCTTCCTCAGACCCGTGCACGGACCAGGCTCTTGCCTGGGACACGCAGCTGGCTCTCCCTCCTCTGCCCCGTCTCCTCATCGCACGCCTGGGCCAGTCCTTGTCTTTGTTCTCTCTCGAAGCTCGGGTTATTTAGAGCAAGGTTCTCTGTCCCCTTTGGAGTGCCAGGTGCTGGCACTGGGACCTGTTCCCTTTTCCTCCCTGCACGTTCCGTCCCGGGGGAAATAGTACTGACTTCCCTTCACATGTCGACGGTGCTGCGTGCAGGCCACTGGGAGGTCACGTGCACCGTGAGGGTCCTGGTGACCTCCCGGTCGGGGATGCTGACCTGGGGCATGGGCGCTGTCCTCCGTGCCGAGGTCGGGGTGAGAACTGGGCAGCCTGCCGGGCCTCTGAAAACCCGCTGGACGGAGGACACACCTGGACTCTGTGTGGGGCTGGAAGAGAACCACGCACGACCCCCAGAAGGGCAATGTGTGAGACGAGCCTTGAAATTTGGGGCCCCAGAAGACGTGGCTGCAGGGTGTGCCCAGGACCGATAGAATCACACGCAGTGCGGGGTGCTGTGACCCGTGCCCATCTGGGAAGAGGGGGTGCACAGCCTCTGACTCACAGCGCCATGGAACGTCAGCGTTGTTCCCGGCAGACAGTAGGTGCCAGGAAACACCAACTCTTACTGGGAAGGGAGGAGCCGCAGGACTCGGCTTTATGGGTGTGGAGGGAAGGAGAAGAGAGACAAGCAGGGTGAGCAGGGTTTCTGATCATCTCTGTTCCTCCTCCAAGGCCCGACTCCCACGGCACGCCCCCACCCGAGCCTCCCTTCGGTCCTGAGCCGCCGGCGGCCGGCCGTAGCACACCCTGGGATCTGGGTGCTCTTGGACCCCTGAGAACAGTCACCAGGGCCTGGCCCTCTCGCCATGCCCCCACCCGAGCCCCCCGTTGGTCCTGAGCCGCCGCCGGCCAGCCGTAGCACACCCTGGGATCTGAGTGCTCTCGGACCCCTGAGAACAGTCACCAGAGCCTGGGCCTCTCGCCATGCCCCCACCTGAGCCCCCCGTTGGTCCTGAGCCGCCGCCGGCCAGCCGTAGCACACCCCGGGATCTGAGTGCTCTCGGGCCCCTGAGAACAGTCACCAGGGCCTGGGCCTCTCGCCAAGCCTCCACCACACACAGGAGGCAGAATGCACACTGCCGCTCAGCCAGGAAGACCGGGGCACACCAGGAAAGGTCACGAGTGTGGTCTCCTGACCCCAAAATGCATCGCAACTCTCCTCACACATGAATTACAGGATAAAAACCAGGTCTCGGTGCAGAGCCGACGGAGCCGTTGGGCCAGGTGTGAACATCACCTCCAGGTGAGCATCCTCACCCCGGGGTCCAGCCACAGCCGTGAATGACGGTGCCGAAACTTCTCCCATCTGGCCAGTGGTCACAAGACACTGTAGTTTACACTAAAAACAGCAATTCATGAGTTAAGTTTTGAATAGAAAAAATACTCTTCTATTATTCGAAAATCAAATCAGTGAAGAGTGCACTGTATAAGCGCATTGTAAACATACTTACCGTTACTGATTTGACAAGATATAAAGGTCACTTCACACTGGAGTATGCCATCCTGGCAAGACCGTTAGTGAAAACCTGGTGAGTGTACATCCTTAGGACCATGTACATTAACTAAACTGTTAGCAGTCATTGAAAGGAAATTGGAAATGCTGTAAATCCTAAACTCTTGTGAAAAAAGAATTTTAAAAAAGTTCTGAATATTTGACAATGCTAACACTTAAGATGTTTCCAAAATGAATTGTTAAGTTTAGTGAAGCTCTTCTATCAGTAATTAAAGTATTTTAATCAATCATTCTAGAGTACAGTTATTTGTATCTCCGTAGAAAGATTTTTAAAAGGCATTCTGACAGGAGAGCTGATACAAGAAGGCCCACCATCAGAGCAAAGCAGGAGAAATGCAAATACAGGTCAGGCCGTTCATAACAATATTTTCTTTTGCTACGTTTTGTGAAGTTTGCAGTATTTGTCAGACTGTTTCAAGTTTATACTTTGTTGGGATTTTGTTTCTTATTCCAAGTGTGTACATTTTTAGCTTATTTGTGTAATTGTGTATCCCTTTTCTAAAAGAAGGCAACAGTGTTACAGCTTCAAGCCTACAGACCAAAGCCCGGCCCTGGTCAATAGGCAAGGACTCTAAAGAAGAGAAAATAACGGAGATGGGGGAGCCGTTTAAATCTATCATCAAGTAGCATCAGTTATTGAAAACAGATAGTAGCCTGCAGCTTGGGCAGAGTTTGTACATCAAATTGCTTTGAGAAATACTGAAAGTTTCCCTTAAACTCAGATGCTGAGAAGTGTTGATAGTGGGCCTGCACCTTGCATGTCCCCCTCCCCTGTGGTCAGGAGGCTTCATGTCTCAGCCCAGCCTCAGCCCAGCGGCAGGTGGGCTTCCTGGGTCCGTGTGCCGGGACCGCCATCTGCAGACGTGGTCAGCGGCGCCCGCTGCAGCCCTTGGTTCAATGCCCAGAGATCCCTGGCTGCACACAACAGGCTCTGTGTCTCCCTGACTGAGAGTGGAAGCTCTTGGAAGGATACAGGATGGAATTTCGGGCGTAGGGAACAGGTAGGGAGCCAGAGAGGTTCGGTGACTAAGCCGTCGGGCGCTGTGGCTGCAGGATGGTGACACACTGCCGCGTGTTGGCCACTGACAGCCCTATGCCGTCACCTGGGTGGGGCGGCCGGCTCTCCCTGGCCTGTGCCCTGAGTGGGTTAGAACGCACCCCGCCCGCCATGGCCCCTGCAGAAGAGAAGGCTCCCAGCACAGGGACCTGTGCTGGCCAGTCAGGAGCGGCTGTGGCCGTCCCCTCAGACCGCCTCGTCAGGACTTCCCAGGTGTCCTGTGGTGGAGGGCCGCAGTGACCACGTGCCACCTGACTGCGAGCGTCTGGGCGGCGCTGTGGCCCTGCCGGGCTCCCATGTGACCCACGTGACTTCGACACAGTGACAGCAAGCTGCAGCACCTCAGCAGCTTACCCAGTGCAGTTGTTGTCCTGCTCACGTTAGGACCACTGCATGTCCGGACAGCCACGCTCCAGATGGCTCAGCCCGCCTCCCAGCCTCCCTGGAGGGTCGGCCCCGCAGCTGCAGCTGGGCACCTGTCTCCGCACCCAGCCTCAGGGAGCAGCAGCCGGTGCAGCGCCCAGGGTGCCCATGGGCAGCCGTGGACCAAGCCCCCCGAGGCCCTGCCATGCCCTGAGGAGGGTGGGGACCGGGGTGTCCAGCAGGGGGAGAACCGGAAATGTTGGTGAGAGAGGGATTCCGTTTACCAGGCAGACACCTGCCGTGGTCACCCGGGAGCCTCGTGAAACCGGCCCTTGCGCGACCCAGTTCAGCATCATTCCTCCAGGTCCTTCATCAGATGCGTGCTTTGTGGATGTTTCTCTCAGTCTGGGGCTTGTCATTTCCATCCGGTCCTCGGTGACATCCTCAGGGAAATCCTACATTTGAGTACAGTCCACCCTCGGGGGGTTCTCTTTTATGGGTCACGCTTTTGGTGTTACACCCAAAAACTCATCGTCAAACCCACAGGCCACCGACACGTTGTCTCACTTCTTCCTGGAAGTGTTCTGTGAGAGGTGTGAGGTCTGCCCCTGGATTCATTCTCTTCCGTGTGGGTGTCCGGCTGTCCCAGCACCCTCTGTAGACGAGATGGCCCTGGTCCACGGAACCTCCTGCGCTCGTCAGAGACCGGTGGGCTGTGTACAAAGACCTCCCCAAAGAACCTAAGTGGAAGGAGCCACCGGTCACTCTCATTTGTTTCTCTTTTGCCTCTTAGAAGAAAATGATTTGCATTGTCAGCCGCTACTAAAATAACTGCCACTCAGAACCATAGGCAGTGGGGGTCAGGACCAGACCCCGAGAGGGTCCCCAGGAGGGTGTGAGCTCTGCAGCCGGGGGCACGTTTCTGTCATCGCTGTCTCCTTATTTCAGGGTCCGGTGTTGCTCCCGTTGATGCTCCCGACAGCCCAGGGTGGAGTGGCCCTCAGCCTCTTCTAACAGGATGGGCGGAGCACAGGACACCACTACCCTGCAGAACCGGGTCGCTCAGAACACGGGCCGCGGGGACCCCGGGGCTGGGCCTCCGCTCCCTCAGCCTCTTCTAACAGGATGGGCGGAGCACAGGACGCTGCTACCCTGCAGAGCCGGGCCGCTCGCAGAACTGGGTCGCTCAGAACACGGGCCGCGGGGACCCCGGGGCTGGGCCTCCGCTCCCTCAGCCTCGTCTAACAGGGTGGGCGGAGCACAGGACGCTGCTACCCTGCAGAACCGGGCCGCTCAGAACACGGGCCGCGGGGACCCCGGGGCTGGGCCTCCGCTCCCTCAGCCTCGTCTAACAGGATGGGTGGAGCACAGGACGCTGCTACCCTGCAGAACCGGGCCGCTCGCAGAACCGGGTCACTCAGAACATGGGCCGCAGGGACCCCGGGGCTGGGCCTCTGCTCCCTCAGGCAGATCCGACACCATTTAGTGTGAAAGCTCCGGTTGAAACCTGTGGAGTGGTCTGGAGTGGGTTCCGATGGTGACAAGGTCAGGAGTGGGCATGGCCTTGTGAGTTTTCAATCTCTATGTTTGTTTGTATCTTCATGAGAGTGGACATGGGGTTTCTGGGGGCAGGAATCAAGTATTCCCTCGAGGAGCAGCCGCATTTGTGTCCTTACAACGGCTCCTCCCCCTGCGTGGCGAGGTGCCCAGGGGGAGTGAGCATCACCTTACCCGTTCCCCAAAGTGCTGGCTCTGGGGGCGTTGTCTACACATCATTCCTGTCACTTCAGAGAGGAGGGGACCTTCCGTCCTCCCAGTGCCACTAAGCCCTCTTCAGGAAGAGAAGCGGAGAACCTTGGAATGCCATTAAGTGTCCCCAGGAGGACATGTTGTTCCCGGGTCTCAAACACTTTTGAAGTGTAGTTAAGCACAGACCACAAGAAAGTGAGTCTCTCTCTCGGTGTATTTAGTAAATTCCAAAGCCTGTCCTGTCCCAGGCCCGAGTGAAATTTGTTGCCTGTTCTGGACGTTTCTTATAAATGGAATTTTGCAGAATCTAACATTGTCTTTCGTGACTGGCCTCTTTCCCTTAACGTAATGTCATCGAGGCTTATCCGTGTTTCAGCACCTTTCACGGACTCGTTTCTTTTTATTGCTGCGTAACAGACCACTGTCTGGGTCGGCCCTACTCCGCATATCCACTCACGAGTGGGTGGGCCCGCGGGAACACGGCTAAGAGCACCACACGCATGGTCTGTGTGTGGACATTCATTCCCTTGGCTGTTGGGGACACATGTGGAGGTAGAACTTCTGAGTCGTGTGACAATTCTGTGTCGCGTGTTTTGAGGAGCTGCACCACCATCTTCCACGGCATCTGAACCGTCGGCACCCCCTCACCCCCAGCCGGGCGCGAAGCTTCCTATTTTTTCATGTCTGCACTCAGTATTCTACCTCTGTCGAAATGTCGCCGTTCCGGCAGGGGTGGGGTGGCAGTGCCCCATGGCTGGGGTGGCAGCGCCTCATGGCTGGGGTGGCAGCGCCCCGTGGCTGGGATGGCAGCGCCCCGTGACTGGGGTGGCAGTGCCCCATGGCTGGGATGTAGTGCCCTGTGGCTGGGGTGGCAGCGCCCCGTGGCTGGGATGGCAGCGCCCCGTGGCTGGGATGGCAGTGCCCCGTGGCTGGGGTGGCAGCGCCCCGTGGCTGGGATGGCAGTGCCCCGTGGCTGGGATGGCAGTGCCCCGTGGCTGGGGTGGCAGCGCCCCGTGGCTGGGATGGCAGTGCCCCGTGGCAGGGGTGGCAGCGCCCCGTGGCGGGGATGGCAGTGCCCCGTGGCGGGGATGGCAGTGCCCCGTGGCTGGGGTGGCAGCGCCCCGTGGCTGGGATGTAGTGCCCCGTGGCTGGGGTGGCAGCACCCCGTGGCTGGGGTGGCAGTGCCCTGTGACTGGGGTGGCAGTGCCCTGTGGCTGGGATGGCAGTGCCCCGTGGCTGGGGTGGCAGCACCCTGTGGCTGGGGTGGCAGCACCCTGTGGCTGGGGTGGCAGTGCCCCGTGGCTGGGGTGGCAGCGCCCCGTGGCTGGGGTGGCCGTGCCCCGTGACTGGGGTGGCCGTGCCCCGTGGCTGGGGTGGCAGCACCCTGTGGCTGGGGTGGCAGCGCCCCGTGGCTGGGATGTAGTGCCCCGTGGCTGGGGTGGCAGTGCCCTGTGGCTGGGGTGGCAGTGCCCTGTGGCTGGGGTGGCAGCGCCCCGTGACTGGGGTGACAGTGCCCTGTGGCTGGGGTGGCAGTACCCTGTGGCTGGGATGTAGTGCCCCGTGGCTGGGGTGGCAGCACCCTGTGGCTGGGGTGGCAGTGCCCTGTGGCTGGGATGTAGTGCCCCATGGCTGGGGTGGCAGTGCCCCGTGGCTGGGGTGTCAGTGTCCCGTGGCTGGGTTTGCACTTGGAGCCTGGTTCACATGTGCTTGAGAAGATTGTGGCTGTTGTTCGGCAGAGGCCCTGGCGACGCCCTGCAGGTTAGGTGAAGTGCGATGTTGTTCACGATCTCTCTTTCCTTGTTGATGGTGTTCTGAGTGGTTCTATTATTGAAAATGGGGTATTGACATCTCCAGCTATCATTGTCACATCATCTATTTCTTATATTCTGTTCTTTTGTGGTTTTGTGTTTGTTTCTTGCTATTAGCGGTCAGCTTCAAAATCTTAGGGACTTAACACACTAGGGCTTTTTTCTCCCTCCCTCCCTCCCTTCCTTCCTTGCTTTCTTCCTTTCTTTCTTGACAGAGGGAGGGACAGATAGGGACAGACAGATAGGAACGGAGAGAGATGAGAAGCATCAATTCTTCGTTGTGGCTCCTTAGTTGTTCATTGATTGCTTTCTCATATGTTTCTTGACTGGGGGGCTCCAGCAGAGCGAGTGACCCCTTGCTCAAGTCAGCAACCTTGGGCTCAAACCAGCGACCCTGTGCTCAAGCCAGATGAGCCCGCACTCAAGTTCAGGGTTTTTAACCTGGTTCCTCTGCATCCCAGTCCAATGCTCTATCCACTGTGCCACTGCCTGGTCAGGCAAGACTTATTTCTAACTCCTGGCCGGTTGGCTCAGTGGTAGAGCATCGGCCTGGCGTGCAGGAGTCCCGGGTTCAATTCCCGGGCACAGGAGAAGCACCCATCTGCTTCTCTACCCCTCCCCCTCTCCTTCTTCTCTGTCTCTCTCTTCCCCTCCCACAGCCAAGGCTCCATTGGAGCAAAGTTGGCCGGGGCACTGAGGATGGCTCTGTGGCCTCTGCCTCAGGTGCTAGAATGGCTCTGATTGCGGCAGAGCGATGCCCCGGAGGGGCAGAGCATCGCCGCCTGGTGGGCATGCCGGGTGGATCCCGGTCAGGTGCATGCAGGAGTCTGTCTGACTGCCTCCCCGTTTCCAACTTCAGAAAAAAAAAAAAACCACAAAAAAAACACAACAACAAAAAAAACCCGTCCTCTCATCAGTGCTCAGAAGGAGAATCTTCTCCACATGGCTCTCAAGAGACCCAAGCTCCTCCCTCTCGTGGCTCCTCAATTCTCTGTGGTCCCTGTAGAGTGGCTTCCAAGGTGACCAATGAGGTATCCCCTGGAAAATGGTAGCATTTGGGGTTTAGCCGAGTGCTTTTCCTACGGCTCTGAAGCAAGAACGGGGCTATCACGCAGTCACTGACATTGAGGATGATTATACTGAAAGGTTCTACATCATGAAAGAAGTTGAAAATGGGACATTCATTAAAACAGCTCATTTCCTTTTCACTTATTTAGTTGGAAGTAGAATTTAATTTTCATCTTAAATGTTTCCTATGTTTCCAGTTTCCAAATCGCACTTAGAGAGAAAACTTAGTTGAGGAGAGCACTCCGTCTCTGAGTCCCCTCACCAGCCAGGGTTTTCCCTGACTGCACAAGTGCGGCTGCGTGAAGACCGAGGGACAGGGCGTCGACAGCCAGGACGCGATTACATAACAGAAGACATTCAGTAGGCACACCGTTTCTGAAACCACCGAGGCCAAACCACAGGGGAAAATTCAGCTTCTCTGGAGAGAAATAACAAGATAATCTTGTGCAAAGTTTCCTATTTTGGCATGCATTCTAAGGTGGCCTAAATTTCTAGTGCTTTGTAAAGCCCACACAATTAAGGAGGAGTGAGTCTCTATGCAAAATGAATGTTTATATACACTTCATAGCATGATGGTTAACATTGGGAACATATGGTACATGAAATGGTGCTTATAGTACAGTGCTCTGTGGAGAAGAGTCATTTATCCATTCATCCATTTCTTCATTCATGCTTGTAATAGTATTGGCTGTCAGCCTTGTGCCAGAAATTTTACAAAAATAAATCCCTTCTGTTAAGTTGTATTCTTGTTACTTGTTTTAAAGGTAACACATAGAAATAAGTTCTAGTAGAATGCTTCTTATTAGAGGGATTCAATCAAATACAAAGTTTTACTTGAAGAGGTAAAATACGACCTTAGAGGAAATAATAAACATAAGTGAGTGTGAGGAGGGATGGCCATAGCACCACTGAAAAGTTACATTTTCTTGGTCCTTTTCCCATGCCATTGAGAATAGTCCTTGTCCACCAAAAATGCTAGCAAGCCATGCTAAGGAACTCAAGTGTAAGTTTTTCGCTAGTTAAAAAATTAATACACTCTTAATTCCATAATTCTGGCCAAAGGGCTCTTAGAAAATCAACAATAAAAGAAAGAGGACAGAGTAATGAGTTGTGAACAACAGAGAAAAAAGAGGGATAATCCTAGAGGCTAACATCTGTGTCATTGGAATACCAGAATCAGATAGGAAAGAGTGTACAAGAACAATAGTTGAAGAAATAATCACTAAAAATTTTCCAAATCTAGCAAAACAGGTAAACATATCTATAGATTCGAGAACTGCAAAACCTCCAAACAGAATAAACCCAAAGAGTTCCATGTTTAGACACATTGTAACCACACTACTGAAAGCCACAAAGACTCCATCCAGTGAGAGCAGGTGTCTCATTGGAAACCAGGGAGGCCAGAAATAAGTGTTCAAATTAAAAAAAAACCTGTCAGCCCAGAATTCTATATCCAGTGACAATGTCCTTCAGGAATACAGGCGCAGTGGCGTTATTTTTAAATGAAGGAAAGCAGAAAACCACTGGTAGCAGATCTGTTCCAAAGGGACGGATCAAAGAGTTGTTCAGACAAAGAGAGAATGCAGCCAGCAGGGAACAGGAAACACCAGGAGGAAAACACCCATCCGCAACAGTAAGTAATTATGTAGCTAAATATAATAGGCCAACCTTCTCTCGAGTTTTAAAAATATGTTTTATAATAAAAACAGAAATTATAGCATTGACAAACCTGTAGCTTAATTGACTACTACTAATAATAATAAAACCCTCAAATTACTGGAATCAGAAAGATAAAATGTTACTTCTGAATTTACAGCAATAAAAAGGATTTTAAAGACATATGAACAATTGTATGCCAACAGATTAAGTAACATGGATGAAATGGGAACATTTCTAGGAAGACAAACTACCAAACTGACTCAAAAAGAAATAGAAAATCTGAATAGACTTATTATAAATAAAGATATTGAATTAATAGGTTTTTTTAAAAAGCCCAATGCCAGACAGCTTCATCACTGAATTCTATCAAATATATATTTTTAGAAATGAATACCAATTCTTCACAAGTTCTTCCAAAAAAAAAACGAAGAAGAGAAAACAGTTCCCAACTCATTTCATGAGGTCAATTATCCTAATATCAAAACTAGACAAAGATCTCAAAAGATCTGAAAACTACAGACACATTTTTTATGAATATGGATACAAAAATCCTCAGCAAAATACTAGCAAACAACATATAACAGAAATGATCCACCGCTAACAGGTGAGGTCACAGGAATGCCGAGTTTATTGGATATCTGAAAGTCAATAGATGTAACACATCATGTCAGCAGAATAAATACAAACACCACAGAATCATCTCAAAAGAGGCAGAAAAAGCTTTTGACAAAATTCAACACCCTTTCATGATAAAAACACTTAACAAACTAGAAACAGAGAGAAACTTTCTCAATCATATAAAAGGTACCTATAAAAAGTCTATTGCTAATATGGCCTTTAATAATGTGAGAACGAATGCTTTTCACTTAAAATCAGAAATAAGACAAGAATAACCATTTTGCATTTCTATTCTATTGTGCTAGAGGTACACCCAGCACACTCAGGCAAGAAAAAGAAGCAAATAAAATCCTAATTGGAAAGGAAGAAGTAAAACTAAAATTGCAAATGGCATAATCTTGTATGTAGAAAATTCTGAAGACTACACTAAAAAAAATCGGAACTAACAACTTCAGCACGGTTGCAAGATTCAAAATTAATATACAAAAATGAACTATATTTTGTACACTTGCAAGAGACAATATAAAATGAAATTAATAAAATAATTCCATATACAATAGCATCAAAATGAATAAAATTCTTAAGAATAAATTTAAAAACAAAATACAAAAGTTATACTCTGAAACTATAAAACATCTTGAAAGAACTTAAAAATCTAAATAAAAGATATGTATCCCATGTTTATTTTCTATTCCATGTTGATGGAATAGAAAACTTAACATTATTAAGATGGCAATACTCCTTAAATTGTTCTACGGATTCAAAACAATCCCATCTGATTTTTTGTATAAATTGACAAGCTAGTTCTAAAGTTCATACAGAATTGCCAGGGATTCAGAATAGCTAAAATAATCTTGAAAAAGTACAAAGTCGGAGGACCAACCCTTCCTGATTTCAAAACATACTACAGTGAGAGGGTAATCCAGACAGTGTGGTACCACCACAGGGTAGCTAAGGATTGATGAAATAGAATTGGAAGTTCAGGAGTAAACTCATATATCTATGGCCGAGTGAGCATTTATTTATTTTAATTTTATTTTTCTGAAGTGAGAAGTGGGGAGGCAGAGAGACAGACTCCCACATGCGCCCGACCGGGATCCACCCGGCACGCCCACCAGGGGGCGATGCTCTGCCCATCTGGGGCATCTCTCTGTTGCAACCAGAGCCATTCTAGCACCTGAGGCAGAGGCCATGGAGCCATCCTCAGTGCCCGGGCCATCTTTGCTCCAATGGAACCTTGGCTGTGGGAGGGGAAGAGAGAGACAGAGAGGAAGGAGAGGGGGAGGGGTGGAGAAGCAGATGGGCGCTTCTCCTGTGTGCCCTGGCCGGAAATCGAACCTGGGACATCCACACGCCGGGCTGACGCTACACTGCTGAGCCAACCGGCCAGGGCCCAATGGCCAAGTGATTTTTGACAAGGGCACTGATACCACTGATTGGGGAAAAAATAGTCTTATCAACAAATGGAGCAAGGACAAATGGGTAACCACGTGGAAAAGAGTGAAGTTTGACCCTTACCTCACACCATATACAAATATAACTAAAAATGGATCAAAGACCTAAATGTATGACCTAAGAGAAAAACTCTTATAAGAAAACACAGGAGTAAATCTTCTTGACCTTGGATTTGACAAAGGAATCGTACATTTTTATATCAAAAGTACGAGGAACAAAAGAAGAGTAAGTGCGTTGGGCTTATCAAAATCACAGGCTTTTGTGATAGCAAGAAAGTGACCAGACAACCAGAGCTAAGCACGAATGACCAGCTGTCGCCATCTGTTCGCGGGAGGAGCTGGATCAGGAGAGGGAACCCCCGCCCGGCACAGGTGCCCAGCAGAGGGTGGGAGGGAAAGACAGAGCAGGGCCAGCGAGCAGATCCCCGGGCGCCCCAGCAATCCATGGGCTCAGGGTCTTGAAGCCCGTGCTGTAGGGAAAATAATGATGAAAGACAAAACAAAACTCCAGCCCAGCTCAACTCCCGACTCCACTGGAAACCACCTTCCCCTTTGCACCTCACATAAGATGATTTTTTTTAATAAGATGATTTTTTATAGGCGTAACAACAACTTACTCCACTGTACTGTGTGTATAGGTGTTAGCAGTTGATCAAAAGTTGACACTGAAAAGCAAAGCAAAACCGAGCGTCGGCCTGGCGTGTGGGGGGACCCGGGTTCGATTTCCGGCCAGGGCACACAGGAGGAGCGCCCATCTGCTTCTCCACCCCTCCCCCTCTCCTTCCTCTCTGTCTCTCTCTTCCCCTCCTGCAGCCAAGGCTCCATTGGAGCAAAGATGGCCCGGGAGCTGGGGATGGTTCCTTGGCCTCTGCCCCAGGCGCTGGGGTGGCTCTGGTCGCGGCAGAGCGACACCGTGGAGGGGCAGAGCATCGCCCCCTGGTGGGCAGAGCGTCGTCCCTGGTGGGCGTGCCAGGTGGATCCCGGTCGGGCGCATGCGGGAGTCTGTCTGACTGTCTCTCCCATTTCCAGCTTCAAAAAAAAAAAAAAAAAAAAAAAAAAAAAAAAAAAAAAAGCAAAGCAAAACCAAACCCAACCCACTGGTTGCCAGTAGATACAGCAATCAAGTGACCCAGCGCGAGAGGGGATGACCCCGATGTTGGAACTCTAAGACGGGGACTCCGTAGTAACCGTGATAAAGATACTAAATGATGCAGAGGAAAAGGTGTATAGCTGGCAGGAACAGGTGGCAAATTTAAACAGAGGTATAGGAACTAGAGGAAAGAGGCAAATAGGAACCACTACAACTAAAATAATTACAGGAAACATAAATATTTCTTTTGGCAATCGTATCCGTAGACTAGTCTTAGCTAAAGAAATATATAATAAACCTGAAGATAGGTCAATAGAAATCACATGAAGTGATACCTAAAGAGAATAACAGCACATCTCGTAGCCACAGGACAATATAAAATAATCTAATATATATAGCAACTGGAGTCCCAGAATAAAAGACAAAGAATAGAGTATAACAAAAACAAAAAACAAACAAACAAACAAACAAAACAGATGATGGCTAATAATTTTCCAAAAATGATGCAAGACAGTATATCTCCTTTCCATGAGGCTCAGAGAACCCTGCCAGTATAGATACAAAACAAGAAACACACACACAGATAAATAAATAACAAATCCTGAATGAAAGAAACCTGCTGAGGCAATTATAACTAAACTGTGAAGAAAAAAACAAAATACAGAGACAAGGAGAAAATAGACAAGGAGAAAACAAAAAAATGCTGAAGAAAGTTCTTTGGGCTATAGAGAAATTACACCTGAGGGAAATGTGGACCTCCACGAAGACAGGGAGAGAACAGCACTAGTAAAAATAATAATAACGTAGGCATTAAAAACAGTTTTTTCTCTCAGTCTCTGCGGAGAGAAGAGTCGGTGAGGGTTAGGACACCTGTGGAAGCAGAGCCGTGGAGACAGTTACAGGAAAGGAGGGAGGCTTGGGAAGTGTGATGTTGTAAGTGCCAACAGCTGAGGTACGATGCAGTTTTGACGTTTCCAGATGTTTTGTTGCTGTTGTTGCTTGTTTATTTAGGCTTAAAGTCGTGATTTCAGATCAGTTGCTGGTATCAATACGCATTGTGACACACGAAAAAGTGTGAGATGTATGAGTCAATGTGAGACTTTGACTTTTGAGAGGGGAAAGGCAGCTTGCTTATCGTTTAGTCGGTGGTTCCGAGGTTTATCTTCGTCAGAGTCTCCCGAGGGAGCTTGTTGAAGACTGAGCTGTCGGGGGCTGCCCCCCCCCCAGAAGTCTGATGCCGCAATTCCCCTCAGGCATCCGCCCTGAGTAACTTTGCTCCGGCCCCCTAACACCTGTCCCCCAGTCACGCCTGTGGAGATGCTGTGTCACTGGTCCCTGAGCCGAGCGAGTCAGGCAGGGCCACAGTCCGGCAGGAGCAGAGGGAGGTCCGGCTGCCCAGAGACCACCGCCCCGGCCAGCGCCAACACAAGCCCTTCCTTTCAGCAAGAAACTGCATTCTCTGCCGGTCAGCCTGGGGAACCGGGAACCCCCGGGAAGAACAGAGTGCTCTTGACAAACCTGAGGACCTCTCACCGCAGGAACCCGGGGACCACGGAAACCGTGGCCTCTGCGTGGTCAGTCTCTGTGTCACACAGTGAGATTCCCGCACCCCCGATCTCCAGACAGAGGCCGGAGATCAGAGGTGTCTCTTCAGGGACTCATGTCGGCTCTGGGACACCTGTGGGCCCATTCCGCGAGGCCAGACTTGTGTGGACAAGGTGGCCTAGAGCTGCCAAGCCCATCACGGCTCTGGCCTGGGGGCTGGACGAGGAGCTGAGAGCAGAAGGAGCCATCAGCGTTGTCCACATCCCCAGGAACGGGGTCCGGAGATGGGTGGAGAGGTGGGAGGGGGAGTCTGCTAGGAGCTGGGGGCCCCGCTGGGCTCCCTGGGGTGGGCGGCCTGGACAGGACCCAGGGGATGATGGCTCCGCCCTGGGGTTCGCCTTGTCCTCCGGCCCGGCCCGTGGAGCAGCCCACAAAGGACCTGCTTTCCCACACTCAGGAGCGTCGTCCGTTTTCAGACTCTGCTAAGTGACAAGAAGTAATAGAAACCCCTCTGCTGTCTCCTTCGTTGGCTCTGTGTGTCCTCAGGTGGCAGGGAGAGGACCTGTCCCCAACTCTTGTGGCTGTGCTGTTTGTCCCTTCTTTTCTGTTTCTCCAGACCCGCTCCCTCCGTCCGGGGGCTCCTGTGTGTAAAGCACCGCCTGCTGCAGCCGGTGTGCCCACATGCTGCCCCCGAGTGGTCATTTTCCTACCCGCCTTCTGAAGAGCAGCTTCCTGGCAGCTGACACTTGGCCGTGGTCGGTCAGCAGGGACGGTGTGGATGGAGCTCCGGTCTGGAGGTGCGTCTGGAAGCCTTTGGAAAGCTGACCAGTCAGGTCACCAGACAGTTAGATCTCCATCCTTCACCTCCTTCCGAGAACTCAGGCAGACCTCTTGGATGGAGAATGCCCATGGCGTGTGCGATGCCTCCCATGCCCTGGTGCCCCATGCGCGGGCACGGAGGCCCGGAGAGATCAGAGCCCCACATGGGTCCCCCGACGGACGCCTGGAAGCCGTCAAGATCCAGCTGCTGCTCCCAAGTCCAAGGTCCGTTTGGCTGTGACCTCCCGTCCCACCAAGACCTGGGTTTCAAGCATGTCTGCCCCGGTGACCCCGTCCACGCCACTCACAGCCCCCAAGGGCCCCCCACTGTCCCTGACTTCCACGCCCGAGGCTTGTGTGCTTTTGACAACTGAACCAAGGGGTGGGGGGGGCAGATTTCAGGTTTGAAAGGAAATTCTAAAGTGAGTTAGCCCCGTCTGGGGGTCTGTTTGTTCCCCTGAAATGTGCTCGTCCGACGGCTGAGAGTGTCTCTGTGTATCCTGTCTCCCCTCAAAAAAAAAAAAAAAAAAAAAGCAAAAATTAAAACGCTTTATTGCACAATGTGTTTGCAGGTTGCTATGGCCTCTGCTGACCATGGGGCGGGGGGCTCTGCGTCTGCCGCGAGAAGTCGGAAAGGAAGCTGCCTCCCCCACCTCGGAGCTCGGCAGCCTGTTCCACATAAAGGCCACCTACTTTTTTTCCTCTTTCAAGTTAAAACCTCTTCCCTTTTTGAGATGACAAATCACAAAGCCGGCTGCCCCAGATTGCGGCCTCGGCCCCTATCTCTGCATCAACAGCGGGGCCCACGCCAGATCAGATCGGGCTGCCGACCCAGAGCAGCTTTCAGAAAGCCCACATGCCTCTTGTTTTTTAATTTTTTAAGATTTTTTAAATATTATTATTCATTTTAGAAGAGAAAGAGAGACAGAGAGAGAGAGAAGGGGGAGGAGCAGGAAGCATCAACTCCCATATGTGCCTTGACTGGGCAATCTCAGGGTTTTGAACCGGCGACCTCAGCGTTCCAGGTCGACGCTTTAATCTGCTACGCCACCCCGGGCCAGGCTTTTAAATTTTTTTAAAAATTGAATTTATTGGGGTGACACTGGTTTGCAAAACCACCCCGGCCCACGCTCCTGAACGTTCACGCTGGTCTCTACTTCCTTCCTCCATTCGTCCCCCTGGCGAGTACGTCGGCAGCGAGTCTGTGGGGCCCTGCTGCTGCGGAGGCCCCAGTTCCAGGCGGCTGGGAGGCGGCCCCGAGCGGAGCCGGCCAGCAGGGCTCCCTCGCTCCAGGCTCTGCTCGTTGGTGGCAGCAAACACTCCTGTGCGCCAGGCCGGACGGCCAAGGCCAGAGGCCCGAGAGGCTGAGCGCTTGGGAGACCCCTGGAAGGGGAGGGGGAGGCCCTGTGGCAGCCAGGACAGAGTCCCCGAGAGGCAGGAGTGTGCTGAGCAAACCCAGGGGGAAGCCCGGTTGCCGGGGTGACCGGTGCCATCCATCCAGAGCCAGCAGGAGGTGAAGCAGAGAGGGGCGGGTGCTCATGGAGGACACGTCCTGGGTGTGCCCGGAGAGGCCACGGTTGGGATGCAAGCTTGTACATGGACTGACTGACCGCAATGCCAGGGCCCGGAGGGCAGGGTGTCAGGCTCAGGGGCGGTCTGGGTGAAGCCACACAGGGCCTGAGCCCAGGGCACCACCACAGCAGAGGGGACAATGGGGAGGAGGACGGGCGGAGGAGCATTTAGGACAGTGGCCAGTGGGAAACAACGGGAAGAAATAGAGGGTCAACGTGCAGAGTGACCCCGGGCCACAGTGACCATTCCGTTACATGCCTGTCCCCGGGGCCAGCGCTGGAAGTCAACCCAATGATATCTTGGCTAGCTTGGGAGGGGCATCATATTTCTATAATCAACTTTATCGAGATGTCATTTACATGCAACAAAGCGCATTTGTTTTGGGGGTGATGCCAATGAATTTTGACAAGTTATATACGGTACCGGGACAAGCACCATCACAGTTAAATGATGGGATGTTTCTACCACCCTCTAAAGTTTCCTAGCCCCCCCCCATCACATCCCTGCCCCCGCCCCCTGCCCCTGTCCACTCCAGGCAACTGCTGACCGATCTTCTGTGATGGTCCACTGACCGCTTGCTCCAGAACCGTGTGTCCACGGAACCACATAGACTGTGCTCTGTGTGTGCTGTGTTCAGAGACCTCCATGGTGTGGGTTGTGTCCAATGCTGGGGGGGGGGGGAGCCTGCTGGTCAAGGCTGTTCATTCTCCCTCTCCTGGCAGGTGACCACGGAGGTTGCTTGACTTTGGCCAAGATGGGAGCATTTACACCAGAGCAATGGGCAAGAAGGATCAGCGAGGGACTTTAAAAAAAATTTTTTTTCCCTGAAGAACACACAGATGAACACTCACCAGCCGACCACTGGTCATGCCGTGGAATATTCACACTCATTTCCCATCACTCTTCTGGTCACGTGAGCAGAAAACCCAGGTCGCTTGCTGCTCCTGTCTCCCCAGCCTTGCTCACGCCTTGTTGCCCTGTGACCCCATGAGTCCGAGCACAGAGAAACAGAGGAGGACTCTGACCCATCTCCTAGCTCACGTGCCCGGGGCGCACTCTCCACAGTCAGTCGTTGGCTGTGCCGCAGACGACGGTCCCGTGGCCGGGGGTCGGGGGATACGTGCTACCCTGCTGTGGTTGGTCGAGAACCTTGCACAACCTCGGGGGCTTTTCAGAAGAAGCAGATGCCGCCCCTGAGTTTAGGGTGCTCTGTGCCCACACACGCTCAGCGTTGCTCCCTGTGCACTCAGCTCCCCGGCCGGGGGGACAAGAAGCATCTGCTCAACCTCGTCCCTGTCAGTCCCCTTGTCTTTGTGGGCTGTCCCCCTGGGGGCTCCTGGTGTGCTTTCAGCCAGAGGACCTCAGCTGAGACCACACGATGCACCAGAGAAGTTTTTAACAATGCTGAACCTTGAAAGAAAAGCAATTTCCTTTCTCCTGGGGCCTCTGATACTGACATTCCCAGGTAGGTTGAAGGGATTTCTTCCGGAGCCTCCCAGTTTTCAAATTCAAGAGTCAAAGAACAGCCCCACCCGGGCCAGCACCCAGAAGCACTCACGGGGGCTTGCCGCCCTGGCCGTGGGCTCTGTGCTTGCTAACATCCGAGCGCCCAGGTCTGCCCCAGGCTCCTCACTGCTCCTGCCGGGGGCGGGGGGTGGGGTGGGGACTGTCCTCTGGGAACCTGCACATTAGTGTGGCCTTTCCTTCCTGCAGGATTGGCTGTCACACCCGTGTCCCCCACGCATTCCTGGACGCTCCCTGACCATCTCGCATTTGCAAGAAATAGTTCCGCGGGCTGCTCTCGTCTTCACGCAGAAACATCTACGCCTGGTCGTTCTGAATGCCGCTGCTGGCTCTGTTCACGATCTGATGAGCAGGACCCTCCAGTTCCAGCGGTTTCTCTGTGGGAGGAAACAGAGTGAGTCAGCCACCCGGGGAACCAGGACGACTCGGCGTTCGGGACACATGGCATCCTTTCCGGTCTGTGGTCTGGGCCCGGGACCGGCGTGCCTGGCACCGCTGATGGGCACCCACACTCTCCGTTTCACTTCCAGTTCACTGCCTGGCCTCGCGTGATCTCCAGCCACTTAACACCCGGTCCTTTCCCAACCGTGTTGTGGAGCAAAAAGAAGTCACTCAACACCCAGTGACCTGGGGCTGATCTCAAGCTGGGCCCTTACGTCCGTCCGAGGAGAACACGCCGCAATTCTGAACGGGTTTGTGCGCACGGAGCGTGGTGGGACGGGCTGCCCCATGCGAACACTCGGAGGCCGGCGTCTCGATCCGAGAGCCGGGCGATGTCCCCGCGGGAGCGCCGTGACCCACGCCGGCAGCGGGCTCCCTGTGGGACTGACTTCCCTGCCCCGTGCCTTCCGTCTCCGAGCTCCCCTGCGCCGGGTGGCTTGTTTGATAGGGGTGGTTTGGCTCACTCGTTAGAAAGTTGTCCCTCTGGAGGAGCCAGTATCTAAGGAAACTTCCCTCAGTCTGCCTGTCTCTGCATCCGGCCCAGCTCCCGGCAGGGGGCAGACCCCCAGAGCCGGCTGGGGAACTGAAAACCAGGCTGTTCCCCCGGGCAGGGGTGCGCGTCACGATTTGAAGAAAGGTTTCAGGTTGCTCCCCCATTTCCTCATTTTGGGGACTACACATATTCAGCTTCTGAAAATTCTTTGAAAAAGGAGTAGTCCCCAGCGCTGACCCTCCGAGTGGCGTTCCTGCCTGTACACACACACACAGCACATCTCAGGTGTGGTGCCCAGGCCTGGGAGAGCGAGCCCCAAGTTGTCTGACCCGTGTAGACCTCGGTAGTCCGCCGCTGACGTGGATGGATGGCCTCAGGGGCCCCCCAGTCATGGGCCCCGGCACCCCTGCCCTTCGCGACGTGACCTCCCAGATCTGCCCTGGGCAGTGAATCGGCCTTGGCCTGTGACGTGCTTTGGTCAATGGGGCGTGGCAGAGGGACGGTGTTCCTGTCCTGCATGCAGCCCCCATCACAGGAACCGGCTGGGGCTGGCCTGGGAGCAGGAGAGGACACACAGGCCAGAGGTGACTGTCCCGGCTAAATCCACTCTAGACCAGACAGCCGAGGCTGAACTCAGCGTGTGAGTAGGTCCGGTCACACCGCCAGTCTGCCACCCAGCTCTCCTGTGGACCGGTGAGCAGTACCACAGGGTCAGTGTTGCGTGCCACTGAGTCTCAGGGCTGTTTCTTGTATGCTGTACCACCGAGTGCCACCCAAGACTGAATGATCTGTTACGGTGGCTTCACCAAGCTTGCAACCAGTAGTTACCTTCCCCTGGTAATTTTTACACATACCGATCTCTTTTTTATTATTTTTATTATTATTATTGTTTAGAAAAAGAGAGAGAGAGAGAGACAGACAGACAGACAGGGACAGACAGACAAGAAGGGAGAGATGAGAAGCATCAACTCACAGTTGTGGCACTTTTTTTGTTCATTGACTGCTTTCTCATACGTGTCTTGACCAGGAGGCTCCAGCTGAGCCAGTGACCCCTTGCTCAAGCCAGTGACCTTTGAGCTCAAGTCAGTGACCATGGGGTCATGTCTATGATCCCATGCTCAAGCCAGTGACCTCGTGCTCAGGCCAGTGAGCCTGCACTCAAGCCAGATGAGCCCACGCTCAAGCCAGCAACCTTGGGGTTTCGAAGCTGGGTCCTCAGTGTCCCAGTCCAACTGAATGGATAAAGAAAAAAAAGACTCAACTATATGTTGCTTACAAAAGACTCACCTCGGCCTTAAGGACAGAGGTGGGCAAAGTGAAGGGATGGGAGAAGATATTCCATACAAATAGAAATAATAATAATAATAAAAACAGAGGTAGCTGTAATGATAGCTATAATTATATCAGACATAATAGACTATAAGCCAGAGACTGTAACAAGAGACAGAGGTCATTATACAATATAATAATAAATGGGTCAATTCATCAGGAGGATGTAATAATTATAAATACTTATGCACCCAAAATAGGAGCAGTTAAGTATACAAAGCAAGAATCCACACCTCTGAAGGGAGAAAGAAACAGCAATAGAATAATACCAGGACATTTCAATACTCTACTTTTAACAATGGACACATCATTCAGACAGAAAATCAATAAGGAAAAGTTAGACTTAAACTACACGTTGGATCAGATGCACCTCCCAGACCTGTTCAGATAATTTCTACCCAACAGCAACAGAAGGTACAGTCTTCTCAAGGGTATAGGAAACATTCTCCAGGGCAGATCATATGTTAAGCCATAAATCAATTCTTAGTGAATTTAAGAAACCTAAAAACCATATCAAGCCATCCTTTCCAACCACAAAAAGGAGTCCGAAGAGGGAAGTGATAAACATACGTGAAGGTAAATGCGAGATCTCAAATAAACAACCTAATTTTACACCTCAGGGAACTTTACACCTCAAGAAACTTGCAAAAGCAGAACAAACTAAACCCAAAGTTAGCAGAAGGAAGGAAATAGCAAAGACCAGAGCAGACATCAATTAGATAGAAACTAAAAAGACAGTAGAAAAAAATCGATAAAACTAAGAGCTGGGTTTTTTTTTTAAAAAACAATAAACAAAATAGACAAACCTTTAGCCAAACTCAATAAATGCAGAAAAAGAATCTGAGAACATTTTAACATCCTTTCATGAGAAAAGCTGTCCACAAACTGAGGGGGATGTACCTCACCATAAAAAAAAAGGCCGGTCCCCCAACTCTCAATGGTGAAAACAGCAAAAGCTTGATCTCAAATATCAGTAACAAGATGTCGACTCTCACCCCTTCGGTTCAACAGATGCTGGAAGAGCAACCAGGAAACTAGGCCAGAAAAAGGAAAAAAAAAAAGGACGTACAAATTGGAAAGGAAGAAGTGAAATTGTCTCTATTTGAAGAGGACATGATATTATATGTGGAAAACCTGTCACACTTGACTGAAAAAACTGTTCAATTATTTCAGTACCGTTGCAGGATACAAAACCCATTCACAGAGACGGGCTGCACGGCCATACATCAACCACCAACGGTCAGAAAGAGAAATTAGGGAAACCATACCATTTATGCACAAAAGATCAACGAGATAGGAATAAATTTAACCAAAGAGGTGAAATACCTGTACACTAAAAACTGTAAGGTGTTGATGGAAGAAGTTGAAGAGGACACAGAGGGGTGGAAAGATGGTTGATGCGTTGGAAGAATTAATACTGTTAGAACATCCGTACTACCCAGAACACTCTACCGAGTCAATGAAATCCCTATCAAAATTTTAATGTATTTTTTCCACAGAAATAGAACAAACAATCTTAAAATTTGTGTGAAACCACAAAAGACCCCAAAGAGTCAAAGCAATCTTGAGAAAGAACAAAACTGGAAGTCTCACACTTCCTGATTTCAGATGATATCGGCACACACACACACACACACACACACACACACACACGAACACCAGACACACAGATCAATGGAACAGAATAGAGAGTTCAGAAATAGACTCACACATGCTCTGGTCAACTGGTTTTCTACGGAGGAGGCAAGAACATACAATGGGGAAAAGGCGGTTTCTTTCATCAGTGGTGTCTTAGGAGAACCGGACAGCCACAGGCAGAAGAATGAGACTGAATTCACGCTACGTTACACCTTACACAAAAATGAACTCCGGACAGATGGGAGATTTGCATGGAAGATGTGAAACCATCAAATTCCTATGAGGAAACAAAAGGGGTGAGCTCCTGCACATCTGTCTTGGCATTTTATTTTTTTTTATTTTTTATTTTTTTAGTTTGAAACCAAAAGCAAAGTAACAAAAGGAAAAAGAAACAGGTGAAGACTCCATCAAGGGCCAGGCTTCTGCGCTGCAGAGTAAATGTCAACAAAATGAAAACGCAACCCGCTGAATGGGAGACTGTATCTTCCAACCACATATCTGATAAGGGATTAAGATACAATATTTACCAGGAACTCTTACAACTCAATAGCAGAAATACAAAAAACAACACAAACAAAAAACCCAAAATAAACCCGATTGATAAATGGGCAAAAGATATAAAAATGGCCAACAGGTACCTGAAATATTGCTTAACTCTTCATCAGGGAAATATGCCAATTAAAATCTCAAGGAGAATTTATCTACTATAAAAAAGAGAAGAGATAACAAATGTTGATGAGGATGTGGAGAAAAATGAACTGTCTTACCCTGTTGGTAAGAGTGTCAGCTGGTGTAGCCGCTGCAGAAATCAGTAAGGGGATTCCTCAAGTAATTAAAAATAGAACTACCATCTGACCCAGGAATCCTACTTCTGGGTACATATCTATCCAAAGGAAACAAAGTCACTATCTTGAAGAGATGTCACTCCTCTGGGGTCCATAGCAGCTTTCTTCACAATAGGCAAGCTTCGGAAACAATGTAAGCGTCCACCAATAAAGGAGCCGATGTTCCGTGTAAAAATACAACGGAACATCCTTCAGCCTTTAAAGAGAAGGAAGTCCCGTCGTTTGCAACAACACAGAGGCTGGTGGAGGGCGTTACACCATGTGAAATAATCCAGAGACAGAGCCACACCGCATGGCATCACCGACTCGTGGAATGAAAAGGAAAAAAGAAGAAAAATCAAGTCACAGAAACCAAGAGCAGAACCATGAGCTTGGGGTTGGGGCTGGGGGACCCGGGAGAGGTTGTTTCAAATGTCACAAACTTTCAGTGATAAGATGGACGAGGTCTGAGCCTCTCATATAGGACATGGTGACGGTAGTTGATAATAATACTGTATCGCCTAATTGAAATTTGCTGAGAGAGAAGAACTCACCAAGAAAAAAAAAGGTTAATTCTGTGAGGTGATGCAATGCATTCACTCAATGAGGGTGGGGGGGTGATGCTTCTGCAATGTATCGAATTGCGTCGTACACTTGAGGCATCTTACCGTTTTTATGTGTCAATTAAGCCTCTATAGAGCTGGAAAAAATAAAGAAATGGAATTGTTCTGTGACGAGGCCTCCGGCATGTTTACCACACTCTTTCCTGAATGGGTCATGGGTGCTCAGCCCTGCGGCACCCACAGCCTGTGCCCGGCAGTGACCGGGAGACGGGCTGACCCGTCCGCCCTGTGCCCCACATGGTCCGACTCCCATCCTCCGCTCCGAGCTCTTCTCCTGCGCGGCTGAGGTGTTCTCTCTCCTTGCACCCGTGTGGGGGAGGGAAGACACTTTCTCCCGCCCCCTCCCGGTCCTCTCGCTGGGTCCCATCAGTGCAGTGACCGCTCCAGATGAGCCGGAGAGAATCAGCAGCAGCTTCTTCACACGGCATCCTGCTCACACACGGGTGGTTGGAACCCTCGTAGGCGAATCTGAGGAAAAGGGGGCTTCTGGGTGCGGGAGGAGGGTTGTGTGGGCAGGTACTCAGGGCTGTGGGATCGGGTGTGTCTGCAGATCTGGCTGCCTCCTGCTCTATAGAAACATCGTCAGAGTCTCCTCCCTCCCCGTGTGGTGAGGGACACTTGCTACAAACAAAGTTGTGCTTTTTTTCACAGAGGAAAACATGTTGTGTTCTCTGAGGCCCCCCCCCCACATCTGCTGATCCTCAGTGGTATTTGGTCCAAATAATCCCTCTGCCAAAGAGGTAGATTGTGTGTGTGTGTGTGTGGGGGGGGGGGTTTCCACACCCCTTGCCCGGGAATCAGACCAGAACTCTGTGCCCGGTGGCTCCCCGCTCTGCCGGGTCTGCTTCCCCGAACCCAACGGCCTCCTGCCTCCTGTGGACGGACCTCGCTACAACACAGCTTTCCGCAGCCTGCCCCCCTCTCCCCACCGTGTGTGACCTTCATGGACCCCAAAGTAAGGTGACCAACCTTTTTACAATGAAGAGGAGGACAAAAATAAATGGAAGAAAATAATATCGTAAATAAAAGACACATTTTATTCATTGCAACAATTAATACACTATAATATGATCAATGCATGATAAAAGTATTCGTGATATTTTATATTGTAATTATGCTTACATGCCGATTAATTTTTAATAATCATGGTAAGAAAAAAGTGCTCATTTAGATACAAAGACGTCACATCACACGCAATGGATCGAATCTGCATCAATCGAATACGGACGTTTACAGATGAGTCTTCCAGCATCAAAAAGGAGGACAGGTAGGAGGACACTTTTCGAGGGAGGACGGAACTTATAAAAGAAGGACTGTCCTCCCTGAAGGAGGACGACTGGTCACCTTACCCAAAGGCCCCTGGGCGGGGGTCAGATTCCTCCCGCAGACCGGCTCTGCCTTGTGGTCGCCTCCTGGCGTCTCCCCATCTGCGTCGGGGTGGCGGGCCGTTGGGCAGGGCTGGCTCTGCACTGTGGTCGTTAGGTGTAGGCTCTAGGGCAGGGGTCCCCAAACTACGGCCCGCGGACCGCATGCGGCCCCCTGAGGCCATTTATCCGGCCCCCACCGCACTTCCGGAAGGGGCACCTCTTTCATTGGTGGTCAGTGAGAGGAGCATAGTTCCCATTGAAATATTGGTCAGTTTGTTGATTTAAATTTACTTGTTCTTTATTTTAAATATTGTATTTGTTCCCGTTTTGTTTTTTTACTTTAAAATAAGATATGTGCAGTGTGCATAGGGATTTGTTCATAGTTTTTTTTATAGTCTGGCCCTCCAACGGTCTGAGGGACAGTGAACTGGCCCCCTGTGTAAAAAGTTTGGGGACCCCTGCTCTAGGGGGATCCTGTGGTCAGTTCACGCCATTGTCCACTGTGAGCCCTGAGTGGTCCTCCACAGAACAGAACAAGTCCTCAGACCCGGGACGTGCCCCGACGATGCAGACTTCCCTGGGACGCTCCTGCCGACACAGCAGGGCCAGAGCCCGGGACAGCCTCACACCTCGGTGCCCCGGAGGCCGGCGTGCAGACTCGGGGCCTCTTCTCTGGGCGCCCGTGTGTCTGGGCAGAAGCTCTACTGGGGAAGAAGGAGGGAACAGAAACGCCTTCACCATCTCCACACCCTCGTGTCTGAACGGGGGCAGACGCCTCTCAGACCTTCATCTCCCCCACGAGGCCACGGACGGGCCCACAGACGAAACAGACAACCAGGAGGCTGTGGCTCCTTCTTCCTGGGTTTCTGCTGGTTCAGGTGGGACGTCCAAACCCCACCGTCTCCCCTGAGCCCAGTCAGTGTCAGCGTGTGGTGTCCGTTCCCCACAAAGGGTGCAGTTTCGTGTCAACCTGGAAATGCTGAGGTCGCCGGTTCGAAACCCTGGGCTTGCCTGGTCAAGGCACATATGGGAGTTGATGCTTCCTGCTCCTCCCCCCTTCTCTCTCTCTGTCTCTCTCCTCTCTAAAAAAATGAATAAAATAAAGTTGCTGAAGACCAAGCAACAAAGGGTGCAGTTTCAGCTGCTCTAAGATCAGAAGGGGAGCAGGGGACACTCGTGTCTACGACATCGAGGGAGGAAGGACTGCCGTCCCTCTAGGCCTGCCCTGCAAACGGGTGGACACCGCTGAGACCCAGAGGGGCCGGGAGGCTGGGCTCGCCACCTGCCACGTCGGGACGGAGACCAGAGGAAGCCGACACCATCTGTGGTGCAGGACCCCTCCCTGCGCTGTTGGTAATGAGCACGCTCAGGGTTGGTCTGGTGAAAACCACGACCCCCCCCACCCCGGAAGTGAATGGGAGAAAAATAAGAAACAAGAGAAATAGCCCCTGTTTCCAGGATGCTTAGAGAAAGTACATAACTAGTGACTTTGTGTTGTCTTTAACACTTTTGATTTTTTTAATTGACTGATTTGAGAGAGAGAGAGAGAGAGAGAGAGATTCACTATTACACTTAGGCACTCACCGGTTGATTCTGGTCTGTGCCCTGACTGGGGTCAAACCCGCAACCCTGGTGTACAGGGACAATGCTCTAACCAGCTGAGCTGCCCGGGCAAGGCGTCATTGCTAACACTATTTTTTTTTTTTTTGTCTAGGAGCCAAAGGTCATGCTTTCGGAAGACATCTTGATTCTAGGGAATAAACGAAGACTGGAACTCTGGATTCGGTGATACTTCTGCCAGACGCACGTGCCCTGAATCCAGTCGCAGGGTTCCACTGGACAAACCGGGATTGAGGAACGTTCTCTCGTCTGTTCCCGTCTGCAGCGCCAAGGTCGTGAGACCAGGGCCAGACTGAGACACTCTTGACGCTGAAGGGCGCTGAGAACTCAGCACGCGTGATTCTAGATCGAAGCCCGTCGCTATGAAAGAGGGTGATGGGACGCCTGCTGTGAAGCTGAGGGTGTCCAGGGCCGTCGGGCGGATCTGTGCCGACTGCGGGGGGGGGGGAGCACCCTTCCTGCCCAGACGTATCCATTTCCACCACATTTGCAAGATCGCCAGGCGCCCATCGGCCACAAATAGTTTCTCTTCACGTTTTCGGCTCACTGCGAGCTGCCACTCGGGATGATGACAAGGAAAATAGAAAAAGCACCATGTTAGTGAGAGAGAGAAGCATCTTCAAACTAGATCTGGAAGGAGGTGGTGGAGAGAGTAAGGGAGGAGACATGGGTCCAGAGCTTGCCTGGAGCAGCCGGTGGAATCAACGTTCTATGTTCACGACCTCTCACCCGTCCAGCGCCAGAACTCTGGGACCCTGACTACGCATTAGGGTTCACTCTCAGTTGTTTTCATCTATTCACTCTTTGGTTTTATTGGACTGCGTGTTGGTTCTGAAGCACCGACCTACAGAAGCCCTCAGAACCTCCCTTCTGAACTGCCCCCAGGTGACAGATGTTTCAACATGTGATCCGGAGAAATATATAATAAGATGATGCTTGGGGGAGATAGTGACGAGTGAGAATTATTCAGGGTCCGGCTGAGACAACCTTTCTCAGGGGAGGTGGGAGGGAAGAGCAGGGGGTGAAGGGCGTGGCCTCTGTGTGTTCTCGTCATGAGAAGGTTGCTATTAGTTCACAGTCGTGTCAACACCATCCGTACTGACAGATGCCAGCTGGCGACCGTTCTGAATCAGCGGGTCTGAAGAGACAGTGAAGGCAGTTGGTGATCACCAGGGCTGTTGGGATGGTTAGGTCGCCGTAGGAGGGACGCTCAGGCCTGATGAGTCCTGTAGGAAGGTTACGCACCCGCGCACCGTCGAGCTGAGGCCCTGGTGGCTTCGGCCCGAGAGGACGGGAAGCTTCAGCCGGCCCGGGATGGACCTCGGCTGTATTTCTCGCCACCACACGGGGAAAACGTCCATTACCTGTGGCAGTTAAACAGGGGACGGGGTGGTGGTTAAACAGGGGAGGAGGTGGTGATTAATGATCAAGCAACAGAACGCTCAGGTGAGCGCAGGGGGACGGTGGGTGTCGGGCTGGCAGGATGACCGAGGGTCAGGCGAAGGCAAGCCATCAGCCAGGATTGCCCAGGTGGGGAGGTGGGAAACTGCCCCGGCCCCCGGCACCTGACATTCAGCCTGGCTAGTGGAGGCTTTGGTGGGGGACCCTGGACCCGAACCTAACGGGAATGAGCAAGCTTGATTACCTTCACTGAGCCTGGCCAGGTTAGAGCACCACCCCCATACAGCAGGGGGGAGGGTCCTACCCCCCCGGCCAAGGTGCATGTAGGAGTCAACCAGCGGAATGCATGAAGAAGTGGAACAACCAATAGATGTTCCTCTCTCTCTAAGATCAATCAGTAAAACATAATTTTAAAACGCCATTGATTTTTCAAGGAAGCTGGGGTCTGAGGAGCAAGGTCATTGAAGTCGCACTCGCCCCAGGAGTCTTGGTGAGGACTCTCTCACAGTATCTGTGTCCTTAGGTGCCGGGGTCAGAGGCAAAACTGCGGGTTGTGTCTGAAATTAGACGGGATGATCCTTCTGCTTCTATCAATGAATCTGGGTGGAGCGGTTAGGAGACAATGTAACGCTTCCATCACCCCCCGTAACGCTTCCATCACCCCCCTCCCCCCAGCCCAATAGCCCTTTCTCCGTCTTACTCAGCTGTCTAAACAACAGCTCTGGTTGAACTCAGCCTGCCTCCCACTCAGCTCTTGCGCCCACACCAGTGGATTGTGTCTCTAGAAAAAGCCAGCGAACCCGTGTGGCGGCTGCTCTCGCTTGCTTTAGATTCCCGGTGGCTCACCTTATGGTTTCCCGGCAGTTATATAATTCGCTAGCTCCTCCCCCCCCCCGGCCGGCCCCGCCCCCAGCCCCCCCCCGTCCCCCGCCCCCAGCCCCTCCACCCTGTCCCCCGCCCCCAGCACCCCCACCCTGTCCCCGCCCCCAGCCCCTCCACCCTGTCCCCCGCCCCCAGCCCCCCCACCCTGTCCCCCGCCCCCAGCCCCTCCACCCTGTCCCCCGCCCCCAGCACCCCCACCCTGTCCCCCGCCCCCCAGCCCCTCCACCCTGTCCCCCGCCCCCAGCACCCCCACCCTGTCCCCCGCCCCCAGCCCCTCCACCCTGTCCCCCGCCCCCAGCACCCCCACCCTGTCCCCCGCCCCCAGCCCCTCCACCCTGTCCCCCGCCCCCCAGCCCCTCCACCCTGTCCCCCGCCCCCAGCACCCCCACCCTGTCCCCCGCCCCCAGCCCCTCCACCCTGTCCCCCGCCCCCAGCACCCCAACCCTGTCCCCCGCCCCCCAGCCCCTCCACCCTGTCCCCCGCCCCCCAGCATCCCCACCCTGTCCCCCGCCCCCAGCACCCCCACCCTGTCCCCCGCCCCCAGCCCCTCCACCCTGTCCCCCGCCCCCAGCACCCCCACCCTGTCCCCCGCCCCCAGCCCCTCCACCCTGCCCCCCGCCCCCCAGCTGCGGCTGCTCATTCCTTTTCCTCTCCTGTTGAAGCAGAGGTTTCTCTCGTCACCCTCCGCCCGTGACCTGGTTTCACATTGCCTCGAGAACAGGAACCCGTCAGAAACAACCTGCTGAAGCACTCGGCGCCCCCCTCACCTGCCCACCTGTCTGCGGGCCTTCTTCTGGCCACGCCCGAGGGAGAGCGCCCGCTCCTAGCCCGGGGCAAGCCCTCTCCCCTGCACTGCCCCCGGGCTCCCGGCTGGTTCATTCTCACAGATGGGGGAGCGTGCCCTTTCTCCTGTCCTAACAGAATAGCTTCCTGACCCTGGCAGCACCCCTAGCGAGGGCTCCTTCTCCTCACTTCAGGGACCCCCCTGTCTTCGCCCCGTACTCAATCCCCTCCCACTCGGGTCTCTAGAATGTGTTTTTCCTACGCCTCTCCGCCGACATCGGGTCAAGGTGGCAGTGATGCACCTGCTGCTAAATCTAATGGTCAATCTTTTCCTTTTCTTTTTTTTTAATTTTCGTGTCGCTCCATCTGCCAGCAGCACGGATGTGGTGGCTGGAGGATGCTCTTCTTGAAACACTTCTGCCCTTGGGCCTCCAGGCCTCAGACCCTGGACCTCCTCTTCCTTCCCTGGGGCCTCTGTGCCCGCCCCCCCTTGCTGAAGGCATCCATCCACAGGCTGATGACCCCGAAGTGGGCACCTTCAGCCCAGGGCCCCCCAGGGCTCCATGTTCACGGAAGGAGCTGTGTACAGGGATCGCCGCGGGGCTGGTCCAACGGGCAGCTCCCCGCTCTCGAGTTCCTGACTGACTCCCTGATGCCCTGCCCCACCCACACCTGCTCCTCTGAGCTTCTCCCCACATTTCCACGGGTCTCCTTCTATCCGCTGTTCAGGTCAAACACCTTGGAGCCTTTTTCTGTGTCCTCTCTTGCTCTCAAACGCCACATCCGCCTGTGTGGTGTGTACATTCCATTAATCTCCAGAACGTCCCCTGCAGGAAAATGGCTGCAGACAGCAGCCCGGGGACAAGTCTTTGGTGCGGACTTTGGAACGCGAGTCCTGCGGGGGCAGAACGCCGCTCCGTCCGGCTAGCGCTGCGACGATTGTTTAAAGGAACCAGCTGGTCCCTGTAACCTTTTCCTGTCTACCTGAGAGGTATTAGTTAATCATCCTCTGCACCTGGACCCAGGCTCTGCTAATCTGCTTGATGAGCAAAGACACGAATAAACAGGAGGAGGCTGCAGAGGGCTGGGCTCCCAGTCCTGGAGGCCGGAGTCCCCTGAGCCCGTCTCTTCTCTGTGCTGTGTCTTGCGTGTGTTTTTTCCTCAGTCCTGCAGCGCCCTCCTCTCGTGCACGCTCACGGCCGAGCTGCTCTCACAGGCCCCGACGTGTCTGACCGGGATGCTCCCCCGAGTCCCCCCTAAGGCCCTCCTGCTCCACTGGAACATGGCCTCCCGGGTCCTCGCTCCTGACAGTGTAAGGCGGATGCTGTCACTCAAGCCTCCCCGGCTTCCTGTGGACCCTGAGGAGCGGGCGCAGTCCCTCTGCTGGGCTGCAAGGCCCCACCGCCCGGCCCCCGTCACCTCTTCACCCCTCAACTTCCATTGCCTTCCCGCCCTCTGGCTCACGCTAGCCACGCTGGCCTCGCACGGGCCGGGCGGACGCATCAGGGACACTGCTAGGACTGTCCCCTTGTCCTCAAACGCACCCTCCCCCGCCTCCAGACACTCGTGTGGCTCCCCCCTCCCCCTCAGGGCTCTGCTCACAGGTTGGTTCCTCAGGGAAACCTTCCCTGTTTGTTCCATGTCACATGACCTCAGCCATCCCCATCTGACCTCCCTGCTTGACTTTTCTCCATGGCAACCATCATCACCTACCATACTCTACACCTTTTCCTTTATTTTGTCTGTGGTCTGGCCTTCCCGGACAGAATGGACACCCCTTGGGGAAGGGAGGGGGAGGGGCCAAGGCTTTTGTCTGTTTTATCCCCTCCTGTCACGCTTCTGCCTAGAAAGTGTGCAGCACACACAGTAGGTGTGCAGCCAGTGTTCGCGGCAGGAAGGGATGAATGGTCGTGGGGTGTGCGTGTGTGGGGGGGCGTGGGAGACCCAGGCTTCGGTTTTGCACTCACTGCTCGGATTCAGACACCGCCCACCAAATTACTGAGCATCTCCTGTGCTAGTTTCTTTCTGTCTTTGAAACATTTTACCAGAATTGTTTGTCAGGGTTGAAGGAGACAAGAAATAGGAAAAGTAACCTTTTCATCTGTGTAAGCACAGTGTTAGTGCACATTAACAATGCTATTTATACTCATAAGACAAACCACAGATGTGTGTGCCTCCCCGCTCTTTGCCCTGCAGTGTCTTGGGGCTTGTATTAAGGGTTGATCTGGGACTTTTCTTGGGGGCACTCGTCTCTTGACTAATGCTTATTTCAGACGTAGGTGGTGAAGGCAGTCCCGGCTAATACCCAGAATGAACGCTGACAGTTCCCGGGGCGGGGGCGGGGTGGAAACTCAGGGTTCGGCCGTCCCTAACTGGGTCACGTTACAGTGTCACGGCCACGTGCCGTGGGAGCCCGTCGATGAAGCAGCATGCGTCCTTGGAGGGTGGCATTTCTCTTGGTCAACTGGGTCATGCCTCCTTTTGGGTCACAGACCTATAGTATTAGTGACGTGCGGTGTTCTCCTCATTACGTCTTCACCTGGAAAAGCATCAGTCAGGTAGTTTTTCAGGCGTTCTACTCTTTTAAAGAACAGGATCATGGGTAGTCACCCATCACATTGACTGGGCTTTTCAGAGAACTTCACCATCGTTCTCCTGAACTTGGAATTTCCGAGAAGAATCAGAAATATTCCACAGACCAATAATTCTGAAACACGCCAAAAAAAAAAAAAAATTTCATCTCTCAAACTGAAATGATCAAGTGACCTAGTTACATAAACTTGCCTTCCTGCCTCCACCGATGTGTCACCTTTCTATGATCTGAAGTGTGTATTGAAGAATTAAATGTGTGGTGAGGTAGTTTCACCGCACGGCCCGGCGTGTGGGTGCAGAGCAGAGCGCACTTGAGGAGAAGGCGGCTGGGTGCCGGCCGAGAGGACCGACGTCCCCGGGGCAGGAGCCCGCAGGTCACAGGCCATCGACACCGTCCACACCATCGACACCGACACCGTGCCGACTCGTCGGAAGATTCGCTGCATTTACACCGAGGAAGAGAAATCTGAAATTTCTCAGAAATCTGAAATTCCAGAGAGGACCCTGTGGTGGCTGCTGGTCTGTTGGTGAGTTTGTGTTTTTTTCCTGGAGTTTAGAAAATGCTCCATCCCTGTTGCCAAGTCAGACGGATTTCCTGGGACACTTCAGTCGTGGCACGGGAGGGAGAAGGGACGTCTCCTTCCTTTGGCGGCATCTGTTCGGGGTGACACACTGTTCCTGGGACGTCACCTGCCTTATTTCGTGGATTCTGCCGGAAGGCCTGGGAGACAGGTGTGGTTACAGGGTTAGAGGGACAGAGTCCCCCGTCCGTCTGGGGCAGCAGAGTGCTATGGGTCCAGGGTTTTCTGATTCCAGAGCCTGTGCTCTTTCTGTCCGATAAGGACATTCACCTGTGACCTGAGGTCGGCCGACTGGCACTTGGGGAAAAAACTGTAGGCGCCTTGCAAAGCCGGTGAACCAGAGCTGCCTCTGCAGGGGCAGTCGGTCTGGGGGCGGCTCAGCTACAGAGAAGGAACGCAGATTCCACAGCCCCAAGCCGGGAACACAGTGCCCGGAGCGTGCCGTGCACCTGCGCGCCCCGGGCTGCAGCTGTGCGCACAACCAGGGGGCGGGGTGGGCGTCCACGCGCGGGGAGCACAGAGGGGCGATCGGCCGGCCGCGTGCGGGGAGAGGGCGCTGTTCCGGGCGAGCAGGGCGGGGCGGGAGCTGGTCCCACGCGGACGGACGGGGCGCGGGCCGCAGGGCGTGATGGGCAGCCGGGAGCCGGGTCAGCCGCCTGCACGTGCCCACGGGAACACATGCCCGCACGCGGGCGTCCGCACGGTCTGGGTCAGTTCGGGAGGCTGTGGTTCATGGGGAGACGTTCCCGTGACAACACCGTCTTCCCAGTGAAAGTGTTAACTGGATGGAAGCCAGTTTCGCTGTGTCGGTGATTAACGTGTTTGCGCCGTTTAGAGACATTATCGGCATTTACACCACACGGTCGCAGGCGTGGGTTCTGACCAGGCTGGAGGTCTCTTCTCTGAGTCCAGCTGCTGAGCCCCCCTCGCCTGGAGGCCCATGACCCGCCATCGGAACCCTGTGTGACCAACAGGGAAAGAGGAAATGAGCAGAAATAGAAACTCGGGGGCCCAAACAGACACCCCGAAGCCCGTCCACGGGGCCTGTGAGCTCTCTCCCGGGGGACCCTGAAGCCCGTCCGTGGGGCCTGTGAGCTCTCTCCCGGGGGACCCCAAAGCCCGTCTGTGGGGCCTGTGAGCTCTCCCGGGGACCCCGAAACCCGTCCACGGGGCCCTGTGAGCTCTCTCCCGGGGGACCCTGAAGCCCGTCCGTGGGGCCTGTGAGCTCTCCTAGGGACCCCGAAGCCCGTCCATGGGGCCCTGTGAGCTCTCTCCCGGGGGACCCCGAAGCCCATCTGTGGGGCCTGTGAGCTCTCTCCCGGGGGACCCTGAAGCCCGTCCGTGGGGCCTGTGAGCTCTCCTGGGGACCCCGAAGCCCATCCATGGGGCCCTGTGAGCTCTCTCCCGGGGGACCCCGAAGCCCATCTGTGGGGCCTGTGAGCTCTCTCCCGGGGGACCCTGAAGCCCGTCCGTGGGGCCTGTGAGCTCTCTCCCGGGGGACCCCAAAGCCCGTCCATGGGGCCTGTGAGCTCTCTCCCGGGGGACCCCGAAGCCCGTCCGTGGGGCCTGTGAGCTCTCTCCCGGGGGACCCCATCCGTGGGGCCTGTGAGCTCTCCCCCGGGGGACCCCGAAGCCCGTCCACGGGGCCTGTGAGCTCTCCCCCGGGGGACCCTGAAGCCCATCCGTGGGGCCTGTGAGCTCTCTCCCAGGGGACCCCTCAGGTGCATTCAGATGTGCTGACTCCTATTTTAGGTGCAGTTCTGATAAGTGGACCTGCTCAGGTTCCCAGCCCAGACCTCGTGAGTTCTGGAAGGGGCGCAGTGGGAGCGTCACCCCTGCAGTCAGAGAGAGCCGGTACCCGGGCAGGACAGGGGGCCCCTGCCATCAGAAGTCGGGATGGGAAACCCCGCTGTAGAGAGAGGACAGCTCAGCCTAACGGAGAAGCAAGCCGGCCTCTGGTGCAGTGCTGCAGAGGGGGAGGCCCTGGTCCATGGCGGGGGCCACAGGGGCCGGGGGCAGGGCTGGGCCACACGGAGCTTTTACCAGAAGACACACTTGAGCAGAGATTTCATCAGTCAGAGCTCAACTTTTAAAAAATATTTAATATCCACACAATAACGTCAGCGGCAAGCCCATTCAAACACCTTTGCCCAAGAACAAGATCGGGCGGACATGGGTGTGTCCCTGTGACCAGTGCTAAGCGTCCAGGGCAGGGGGCCCAAGCTCAGAGGGTACCACGGCCAGGCACACAGTTCAAAAAAAGAAGATCCCCTATCGGACCGGGCTGGTGATCAAAACACATGGCTTTTACTTTGTAAGGTGTTTCTGTTGTGGGGGGAGGGGCTGAGGTGGGGGGGGGAGGAAGCTGAGCAGAGAGAATGACAACCTGAAACAGGAAAGGGGGGCGGGACAAAGGAGAGGAGAAATGTGAAGACAGCACCCAGAGCCGGGGGGGGGGGGGGCGGGGGGGGCACGGGCAGTCACCTTGACCAGGTGGGGGGCAGGCTGACCCCGTGACTGTGACCCTGGGCTCAGCGGAATCTCACCTATCAAGTGCTCACAGGCAGAGTTGGGTCACCCACAGTCCGGGGCGGGGGGTCCCCTAGAAATGGGGTGGGGCCAGGTTGTTTGGGGCCCCCCGTTGCTATTCTGTTCAGCGCCTCTCTCCCTTGACCGAGTTCAATGTCACGAGGACTCCGTGGTCCCCTGCTGTCCCCCCACTCGCCACACACAGCAGCTGGAGTTCTCGGGGTGCACAGAGCTCTCGGGGTGCACGGAGGATGAGCGTGAGGGGTCAGCAAGGGCGTGCACTTGGCTGAGGCCTTCCGGAGCCTTCTGCGTGGGTGTGGTCTCCCGCGCGGGATCACAGACCGTGCTCCTGACCGGCGTCAGACGTGTCTCTCCCCCCGGGAGCGGTGACTCGTGAGCTCGGGCGCCAGGACGCCCCTCTTCCCGACGTGGAAAACCCCAGTCCGTTCGAGGGGAGGCCGGTGTCTCCGGCCGCTGCGCTCTCTCTGCGTGGTGGACGTGGCTCAGGGTGGGGCAGGCTCCCGTTCCGTCGCTGTGACCACCGAGGAGGGGGCACCCAGCAGCACCCTTCCTCATTTCTGTAGTACCTGTATAAGTAGCCAGCCGTTCCTGTCAGACAGAACGAAAATGCAGGCCCTGAATCTGGGTCACTAGGAGAGCAATGACTCAGTGGAGGCCCCAGGCCCTTTGCTCGGGCTGCCCCGGCCCGTCCTGCACGGGGGAGCACCGGGGAGCAGGTGAAGGCAGGGGTGTCTCGACAGAGGAGGGAGGAGGCTTTAGATTTCATTTGTGGGTTTATCCAACAGCAAAACTGTTCGGCGGGGACCCCAACACCAAAAGGATGTGTGGCTTCTTTCGGGCAGACACACAGATATTTTAGTAAATCTAAAAATCACTGTCTTCTGTGGATCCTGAAGGGAAAACGCAATAACATAAATCAGTCTCCTTGGGTCTGGTTTGTGAATTTGAGCCATTTCAGATCCCATCAAACAGGGTAGAGTGGTTTTCACCTCCTTCTCGGGGGCCATAGATGAACACCTCGATTGCTTCTGGTCAGACTTGCCATGGGCCCTGGCTTCGCGATGGGCGTGGCCAGAGGCTCTGGGCCCCGGGCTGACTGGGTCGTGGTGTCTTTTGAGCTCCTGGTTTGGCAGAACCGGTGAGAGCGGGCCTTCCTGTCACCCCACCCTATCCAGCATGGTGAAGTCCATTACGCACTCATTGAAGAGTTCATGATGTTTTTTAAGTAAGTCCGAGCAGAGAGAGCCACATCCGCTGGGTATTGGTGGTAGTAGAGCCACCGAGAGCTATGTTATGGATAGCAGTCACCCCGTGAGGTCACCCCGTGAGGTCACCCCGTGAGGTCAGCCCGTGAGGTCACCCCGTGTGGTCAGCCCGTGAGGTCACCCCATGAGGTCAGCCCGTGAGGTCACCCCGTGTGGTCAGCCCGTGAGGTCACCCCGTGAGGTCAGCCCGTGAGGTCCTGTGAGGTCAGCCCATGAGGTCAGCCCGTGAGGTCACCCGTGAGGTCACCCCGTGAGGTCAGCCCATGCAGCCTGTGAGGTCATCCTGTGAGGTCACCCCGTGAGGTCAGCCCATGAGGTCACCCCGTGAGGTCATCCCGTGAGGTCATCCCGTGAGGTCAGCCTGTGAGGTCACCCTGTGAGGTCAGCCCGTGCAGCCTGTGAGGTCATCCTGTGAGGTCATCCCGTGAGGTCATCCCGTGAGGTCACCCTGTGAGGTCAGCCCGTGAGGTCAGCCCGTGCAGCCTGTGAGGTCATCCCGTGAGGTCATCCCGTGAGGTCACCCCGTGACGTCAGCCCGTGAGGTCACCCCGTGAGGTCAGCCCATGAGGTCAGCCCATGCAGCCCATGGGGTCACCCTGTGAGGTCAGCCCGCATGTACCAGGGCTCTTGCTTCCTGTGCGGCGAGGGCTGTGCCCTCTTCACCATTTCCTGCGCCCGACGTGAAGCAAACAACACGTTCACTGTTCTGGAAACTTGACCACGGAGGACGCCGTGATTCTGGGAGTGCTCGGACGGTGGGCGTCAGGAACTGTGTCGTCTTCCTGCTGAGCGTGGGTGGCACGTCATCAGTCCTTTGGGTGGTCTTCCAAGTTCGGTTTCCATCAGACAGCGAGGCCCCTCGCAGTCACGCACAGAACGCACGGAGCTGGGGGACCCGCTGCCTTTCTCGTGTTTCTGCCCCCCCCCGTGCAACCCCCATCCTCACTTTAACGGATTCCTTCCCGGGCTCCGTGCTGAACACAGCCCCGCCTCCGTGCCCACTTGTACTTATAGACGTTGGTGAGAAGGAGGCCGTGTCAAGGAGGTGGCGGTCAGGGTGGGAACTTTAAATTTGGGACGTCGGATAAAATTTTGCAGAAGGACAGCTGTTTTCACGAAGCCGGCTCAAAAATTTGGCACACACCCCCCTCTCCTCCTCCATTTGTCAAAGACCCCCCCCCCAAACATGGTAGAAAGAAGGAATATGGGTTCAATCAAAGTCATCTTTAAAACAGTTGCCGTGGACCCTGGCCAGTTGGCTCAGTGGTAGAGCGTCAGCCCACCATGTAGAAGTCCTGGGTTCGATTCCCGGCCAGGGCACACAGGAGAAGCACCCATCTGCTTCTCCACCCCTCCCCCCCTCCTTCCTCTCTGTCTCTATCTTCCCCTCCCGCAGCCAAGGCTCCATTAGAGCAAAGTTGGCCTGGGCACTGAGGATGGCTCCATGAACTCCACCTCAGGTGCTAGAATGGCTCTGGTTGCAACAGAGCAACGTCCCAGAGGGGCAGAGCATCGCCCCCTGGTGGGCATGCCAGGTGGATCCTGGTCGGGCGCATGCAGGAAGAAGTCTGTCTGACTGCTTCCCTGCCAGCTTCTCACTTTAGAAAAATATTTTAAAAAACCCCCAAAACCCAAAACAACAACAAAAAACAGTTGCCCTGACCCATCGGACATGCCGCTCCCTGAGTTGTGAGCACGGGGTCTCCAGCCCTGGGAAGCAGGCAGCTGGCGATGGGAGAACACGGGGGAAATTTCCAGACTCTCGCTGTGTCTCTTGAAGGACACGCAGGGCACGTTTCTGCACCGCCCTCCTGGGCTCCCGGATTCTCTCAGCCTCGCCGGCCGTTCTGGGGAACTTCTGCAGAAGCCCGGACTCGCTCGCCCACTTCCAGACTCTGCCTCCAGCTTCCCCTTTCCACCGCCTCCTGGCTCTTCCTTGTTGAGGTCGGGAGGCTCTGGGCTCACCCCTTTTCCCCTCTTCCTCGTGCACACGGAGCCGTGACGATCTTTCTCCGGTTCCTCTCCGGAGCCACACAGGACGTCTGGGGGAGGGAGGGATGGGCGCAGAGCCCGTGACGACAGGGTTATCTCCACGCTCCTCCTTCCTCCCGGCTGGGGGGCCCCTCCTCGCACCTCACACCCTCTGGCCCAGCTTTCCTTCTGGGACAACCGGGGTGAGGCCAGTCCCCTTCTCAGCCGGCGCTCCTCACACGTGGAGGGCACCGTCTTCCCGACGGTCTCCAGTTCTCCCCTGTTGAGATGGCCACCTCCTCCTTTCTCTGTGTCCTGGGTCCAGGCCCATCCCCACCTAATCACACTCTGTGACGAGGCACCGGGGTGTCCCCAAGCCTCGCAGAGCAGAAGACCCCTGCACGCCGTTCTCAGTGCCTTCCCCTCCACCGGACCCAGGGCCACCAACCTTCCTGATTCCCCCAGGACTGTCCTGGTGGTAGCACTGAAATTTCCACACCTCAGAAACCACTCCAGTTCCTAGAGAGCCAGGACGGCTGCCCACCCCGAGGCCGGGAGCCCCACCAGGTCAAGAGCGGGGAGACCGTGCGAGCGTGGGTGGCGGCTGGCTCTTGTCCACCGCTTGACTGAGGGGCCCCGCCCGTGTCGGTCCATCAGTAAGTACTTCCGGGTCATACCATGTGGCTGAGCAGAAGAAGCTTCGGGTCAGAACAACAGAGCTTGGGGTGTTGGAGATGGGCCTTGTCCACCACGGCTGTGAGCTGACCTCAGGAGTGGGTCGAGCGGTGTGTGAGTGGGAGAGTCCACAGTGGTGTCCGCGGGTCCCCAGGGCTAAACAGATACACAGTGCTTGTGTCTGCCGCCTCCCACAGCTCGTTCCTCTCCTTGCGTCTCACCGCCCAGTTTTACAACACATCTGCTGCACCTGTGTCACTGCCCAGTTTTGTTTTTTGTTTTTTTTTGTATTTTTCTGAAGCTGGAAGCAGGGAGAGACAGTCAGACAGACTCCCGCATGCTCCCGACCGGGATCCACCCGGCACGCCCACCAGGGGCGACGCTCTGCCCACCAGGGGGTGATGCTCTTCCCCTTTGGGGCATCGCTCTGCTGCGACCAGAGCCACTCTAGCGCCTGGGGCAGAGGCCAAGGAGCCATCCCCAGCGCCCGGGCCATCTTTGCTCCAATGGAGCCTTGGTTGCGGGAGGGGAAGAGAGAGACAGAGAGGAAGGAGGGGGGATGGAGAAGCAAATGGGTGCTTCTCCTGTGTGCCCTGGCCGGGAATCGAACCCGGGTCTCCCACACGCCAGGCTGACGCTCTACCGCTGAGCCAACTGGCCAGGGCCTCACCGCCCAGTTTTACAACACGTCTGCTGCACCTGTGGTCTCCGTGCCCTCGGTGTTCACGTGCAAATCCTGGCAGGAAAGTTTTGCTTGGACAGTCATACCCCAGGCTTGTCTCCAGAGAGCTCTGTTCACGCTGTGTCCTGCAAGGTCAGTGTCCAGTCTGCAAGCCGCCTGCTCTGCAGGCTGTCCTCCAAGTACTTTGCTCCCTGGCCCGCCCCAACCATACTGTCTTGACTTCTGAGTGACCTATTCTCATGGCCACTTTTTTCTGTCACTCTCCTAATTCCAATCTGTCCTCTGCTCCTTAAAGACAGACACAGGCTCCCAGAGCTTCTGTCCGTAATTCTGAGCTGAGTCATGCCCTCTCTGTACATGACTTACTGCACCTCTCACTGTAGCTCCTCTTTAAGAGCCTATCACTACTGTCACCGCCATCACCGCCATCGCCACCAACACCACCAACACTGCCATCACCACCATCATCACCATTATCACCACCATCACCACCATCATCACCACCATCACCACCATCATCACCACCATCACCATCACCATCACCACCTCCATCATCACCATCATCACCATCATCACCATCATCACCACCACCGCCTCCATCATCACCATCACCATCACCACCATCATCACCTCCATCATCACCATCATCACCATCATCATCACCATCACCACCATCACCACCGTCATCATCACCATCATCACCACCACTATCACCACCATCATCATCACCATCATCACCACCATCACCACCACTGCCTCCATCATCACCATCACCATCACCACCATCATCACCTCCATCATCACCATCACCATCACCACTATCATCACCATCATCATCACCATCACCACCATCATCACCTCCATCATCACCATCACCATCATCACCACCATCACCACCACCATCACCACCATCATCACCACCATCATCACCTCCATCATCACCATCACCATCACCACCATCATCACCATCATCATCACCATCACCACCATCATCACCTCCATCATCACCATCATCACCACCACCACCATCGCCACCACCATCATCATCACCACCATCACCACCATCATCACCACTACCATCACCACCATCATCACCTCCATCACCATCATCACCGCCATCATCACCATCACCATCGTCACCTCCATCATCACCACCACCACCACCATCACCATCGTCACCCACCATCATCACCACCATCACCATCACCATCACCACCTCCATCATCACCATCATCACCATCATCACCATCATCACCACCACCGCCTCCATCATCACCATCACCATCACCACCATCATCACCTCCATCATCACCATCATCACCATCATCATCACCATCACCACCATCACCACCGTCATCATCACCATCATCACCACCACCATCACCACCATCATCATCACCATCATCACCACCATCACCACCACTGCCTCCATCATCACCATCACCATCACCACCATCATCACCTCCATCATCACCATCACCATCACCATCACCACTATCATCACCATCATCATCACCATCACCACCATCATCACCTCCATCATCACCATCACCATCATCACCACCACCATCACCACCACCATCACCACCATCATCACCACCATCATCACCTCCATCATCACCATCACCATCACCACCATCATCACCATCATCATCACCATCACCACCATCATCACCTCCATCATCACCATCATCACCACCACCACCATCATCATCACCATCATCATCACCATCATCACCACCACCACCATCACCACCACCATCATCATCACCACCATCACCACCATCATCACCACTACCATCACCACCATCATCACCTCCATCACCATCATCACCGCCATCATCACCATCACCATCGTCACCTCCATCATCACCACCACCACCACCATCACCATCGTCACCTCCATCATCACCACCATCACCACCATCACCATCACCACCATCATCACCTCCATCATCACCACCATCATCACCATCCCTGCCCTCCGTGTCTCCTCTGCTCCGTGCCAGCTCTGTGCACCTGACCCCTGGCCCTCCACAGCTCCTGGTCCCTCCCCCCCCCCGTCACGTTCAGTCTGTGTCTGCGCTGTCCCTCGCTCCTGCTGTCCGCCTCCCCGCCCCTCCCGCCTGGCCAGCTCTCTGCCGTCTCCACAAGGACTGCTCAGCCCGGGGCGGTGGAGGGTGGCCCTGGAGTTCCCCTCCCTCCTCTGACGCCCCACATGCATGCCCGGTGCTGTTTCCTCCACGACTGATCACGCAGCCTTGTGTGGCTGGCGGCGTGGCCTGCTGGCATTGCCACGCACTGCGCCTCCCCCTTCCAACCCCGGGAGTTCCTGCTGCGGGAACCCCCCACGCAGTGAGTGCCCGCAGGAGTGACCGGAAATGTTTGCTGAGAGCAGGCTGGCTTCCACTTGGAAATACAGAAGGAATATCAGGACACGGAACATTCCAGGACCCACCCGAGGCCAGCGAACCCGTGTGTGTGTGTGTGTGTGTGTGTGTGTGTGTGTTCCTCTGTGAGGTCAGCCATTTCCGTGGCTGTTATCATCTATAAAAAGGTGCCTTTCCCACCTCCATACTAAATAATGCCTTTGTGGGGGGCTTGGAGGGAACCGGTGGAAAAGACGGGTCTGGTCAGCGTAGACGCACAGGGCCCCAGGCTCCTCAGGTGGCCTGTTCCTTTCTTGCAAGGAATTTGGGGGCCCCTGTGAGGCAGCTCTGCCAGAAGCTCCCCCCCCAGCAGGAACGAGAACCTCAGTGGAGATGGCGGACGTGATCCTGTGACCCTAAGATTGGCGAGCCTCGCAGAGTCAAACAGAAAGTCTCTTCCGCAGGGTCAGGGAAGGCAGGCTCCGTGGAGGGAAGTGACCCCTGGGTCTGCCAGGAACGGGGTCCCACTGCGGTCAGGTGTGGAGGGAAAGGGCAAGGGGACATGGACATCCCGCCTCGTAGCGCTGGCTCAGGCTTGGGGACAAGCAGAGGGAGGGGGTCGGTGGGAAGGACAGCCTCCTGCATCGTGTTGATCGAGACAGCCCCGGGGGCCAGGAGGCCCCGGGCCCTGAGGGGTGAAAGTGTGAGTCACCCTGTCTCGCTGTTGATTGATCTGTGGGTCCCTTGGCTATAACACTTTCGGTTTGTCCTAGGGCGTGGTTCACAGCCACACACTACTTGATAGTAAACACCTTTATGATGCTAGAATCCTTTTTCTTTAAAAAAAAAATTTTTTTTTAAATTACTGGCTTCTAAGAATGAGTTCCCCTAGTGCGCCATCAACGTCTATTTCTCCCCTCAATCGTCATATCTAATGCAAGGGCACTCGTTAGATTTGTCACCTGCCCTTGCATAAAGATCATGGCCCCTGTTTCTTTAGGGACTTGTGTTGTTTCTCTTTTTGTTATTATTGACATTTGGTTGATATGATTGACATGGCTGATATGACTAATAACACTGGATTAGTTTTAGGTGCACAACGTAAAGATTGATATTTGTCTATATTGATACTGTGAAGTAAATGGTGGCCACAATAAGTCAAGTTAACGCTCGTCACTATGCATCGCGGTGTTGACCCCACATTGATCCGTAATACTTCACATCCTTTTCTTCTTCTCATCCCCAAGTCACAACAAAACGAGCTGATGTTTATTAAGAGCTGCTTTAGGTGCTGTCTGAACTCTGTGACATGGCCCAACCCCTGAGTCCTGTGACACTGTGCGGCTGGCTCTGTCACAGTCTGTCACACAGAGGAGGGAACTGTGCCGTGAGACGGGCCGGTGACCTGCCTCTGGGGGCACTAACCACATGTCACCTCCTGTCCACATGCCCAGATCTCCCCGGACAGCGAACGGAGAGTCCCCGCTGACCGGCGAGGGCAGGTGGAGGCGTGTGGGTGTTTGAGGCTTTCTCCTGGGGGTGCCGGCCGGGTCTTCTCCTCAGCTCCACTCCTGGCTGGATGTGTGTTCGGGGGAGGGGGGGAGTCATGATTATTTTTACACTCTGCAGAACCTAGACGGTTAACCATCTGCGTTTGGGCAAATAGGCGTTCCTTTTAAATAGGAAGTGGTAATTCAGCAATTTGCTTTTGGCCAATTCCCGTCTCTCTCTCTCTCTCTGTGTGTTTTTCTTAATGACCACTAGAAATCCGACCTTGTTCTCAGAACCCCACCGGTGTGGCGTGGGCACCCGGAGGGTTACCCGGGCGGGGGTGGGGAGCAGCGTGACAGAACAGCTCTCTGTGGGTCACACACAGCGTCGCTCCAGGTAAGCGCGGTTACGCCACCTTCGCCCTTTTGCAAACGTCTCGGTGTCCTCTCTGGTCCCCTCGTCTCAGGCGTGGTGGACGTGGCACTGTTTCGCTCGAGGGTGCCCGCCCTTGACCAGACGCTCGCACTCTCAGATGCGGTCCTTCCAGTTTCAGCAGCAGCTCGGGGCTGTGGAGAAGTCCCCGGATCCTCTGACTGTGCACTCAGTGGTTTCGCTCTGACCACCTTCCCCCGGAGCCTGGGTGATGGCTCGGGCACCACATCTGGAGGGAAACACGGTTCTTTCCTTAACGATGGGCCCGCCAAGGGTCCGACATGCTAAAAAGCAAAGCCAAGAGGTGTTTCTGGGGGCCGTGCACGAAGTGCTTTCTGCAACGCCGAGGTAAGGAGATGGGCGTCTGGGTTGGCTGGGGTCTGCGGTGGGGAGCTTGTAAGGACAGCCCTGAAGAGAAATGGACCTGGCTCAGGGCAAAGCAGGAAAAGCTCTGATCACAGATGCAAATGTCACAGGAATGATGGAGCCTGTGTCTTGTGCCTGTAGAAGGTACACAAAGATCTTTAGGAGAGACTGCCACAGAACACCCCCCCCCTGCCCCCGCTGCAGCCAAACCTGCGGGGTGGGGTGGGGGTCAGAAGACGGACGTGGCAGAGGTCAGCACTGTGAAGGGATAAATGCAAGGTCTGCATGAAAGCGATTCTTAAAAGGATCCAAGTTCTGCAAAGAAAACGGAAAAGCAGGATTTCAAACAAGCAAAGGGACCAGTGAGAGAGAGAAACAACCCACCCACCTCTATACAGATCACTGGAAAAAACCTTCGGGCTGCTTTCTTTGGTAACTAACCGCTCTTACTCAAAAGCAGAAGGAAGCCCGAGGAGGGGTCGGCCCCGCCGGGGCGTGTCGGAGCCAGGCGAGCGCCCTGCGTGCCCAGGGATCCAGATGCCCTGAGAAAACACACCTTGATCCTGAGCGCCAACGGGCGCGGGAGCGGGCGGCTGCGGGCACAGACCGGCGCGGGAGCGGGCGCGCTGATCGGGAGCTGGTTGGGGGCCCACACACTTGTGTTTTATGCATTTCTGAGCGGTGCAGACGGACCCACTAGACTGGCTGGAGGCCAGTATGTCACCCAAGGGCGCAGGACCCATGTGCCTCGGGGGCCCCCCTCGCAGGCTCCCTGTTAGCCCGGGGAGGCCGAGCTGGAGGTGAGCGGCGTGTGCACCTGTCAGTGAGTGGGTTAGCGAGCGATTCCTCAGGTCCGCCTGTCCCCAGTACTCCCCGCTGGGTGAGGTGGTTTGGGAGGGGACGTGCTCCTTGGGGAGAACTCCGAAGAGCCACTGATCGGGGCGTGATGCAGACATCTGAGAGGGGGGTGCGGTCAGCATCTATCTCCCAAACCGAGCTATCCCAGGGCAAGTTTTCTCCTCCCAACCCCAGGGCTGACATCTAAATGCTGCTCTGTCCCCGTGTCCAGTCATTTGAATCCCCTCTGATGCAACAATTCTATACGCGGCCACGCACGCCTTCCAATAACGAAGCCACTCGTAGGACCCACCCGTCTCACTGATATCAGACCTGACCCATGACTCAAAGACACAGGCAAGCACCGGGCAGACACATCCCTTTCTTGGAGAAGCCCCAAGCCCTCTGACAGCGTCCTCACCACGGGCTCTGGTGACAGATGGGCACGGGGCACCATGACAGTCCGTGTGAGAGCGCTGCTGGTTGTATCGTGGGGTGGCCCAGGTAGAAGCCGCCTGGGAGCTTCGTGCCCGTGGTCCTCCATGGACGGGCGGCCCAGCGGTCCATAAAGTCCAGATCCGTGTGCAATAAGCCGTCTGGACACATAGGGACAGTCTGCTGAAAGGCAGGTTTCTTTCCCTTTGTAAATGACGTTAGCACAGTTCCCAGGGCAGGCTGGTTACGGTTCCTCAGTCCTGGTGTTCTCCAGCTGGAAAGGGGGGGTGTCTTGGCTTACATTAACCCTTTCCTTCCCAAAGAGCAGTGCTCTGCGTCCAGAGATTCTTACTCAGCAGGTCTGATCTGCCTGCTTCCGTCCTCACATCCCATAAGGGTCTCCCCCCACCCAACCCACCCCACCAGTCAGAGAGCTGGTCTTCTCCTAAGGCAGCCATGTCGTTCTTGGTGAGAGCTGTTCGAATAGTCTTCCTCATGCAAGGACAATTCTCCTGCCGTCTCTACCCGCTGGGTGTATTCTCACCCTGGGTGGGAGGAGGTTGTCAGTCTAGACCCTCTTTCAAGTGACACCGGGTAGCTGATGACCCCGTTCCTATCCAACTCCAATTCTTGGTTGGGCAGAGTGGTTTCTCTCCTCACCGTGGCCGCTCTGCTTCAACTGCGTCCAGCCAGCCCCTTTTCCATCACTGGAAGTCACTCTGTGAATCTGACCAGTGCTGGATGGATAGAACTATCACTTGCCCCATTCTAAACTTTTTTTCTTAAGCGAGAAGCGGGGAGGCAGAGAGACAGACTACTGCATGCGTCCCGATTGGGATCCACCCGGCAAGCTCCCTGTGGGGTGATGTTCTGCATCTGGGGTTATTGCTTCGTTGCTCGGCAATTGAGCTATTTTAGCGCCTGAGGCAGAGGCCATGGAGCCATCCTCAGCACCTGGGGCCAACTGGCTCCAACCAAGCCATAGCTGCAGGAGAGGAAGAGAGATAGACAGAGATAGAAGCAAGACGGGGAGGGGTGGAGAAGCAGATGGTCACTTCTCCTGTGTGCCCTGGCCGGGAATCGAACCCGGGACTCCTGCACGCCAGGCCGACGCTCTACCACTGAGCTAACTGACTAGGGCTCATTCTAAACTCCTAAGTTTTAATGATTCATTGACTGAGCCCGGTCCTTTTTTTTTTTTTTTTAAATGCTGCTGCCAGAGGGAATCACCACAAATTAGCAGCTTAAACAACCCAAATTCTGCACCTTCCCGTCTGTGGGTAAGAAGTCCGACACCCAGGCCTCCCCAGTCTGAAATCGAGAAGTTGGCAGTGCTGCACTCCTCTGGGAATTTCTGAAAGAGGCTGCTTCCTCGCTCAGCTGGGCTGTGGCCAGAGCTCAGCTCTCAGTGGCTGTGCCACCAAGGTCCCCATTTGCATGTAGGCTGCCGGCGGAAGGCCATTCCCACGCGGGTCCCAGAGGCCACTGCATTGTGTAGCCTCTGGTCGCAGACCAGCAGCGGGGCCCCGGGTCCCTCTCGTGCTTGGGGACTCTCGTCCTCCCTCTGTCTCAGCCGGGAATGTGTCTCCACTTTGAAGAGCTCACGATCACCTCGGGCCCATCTGGAGAACCCAGCACGCCCTCCCAGCTCAAGGTGGGTTCCCTCTTCCCTTCTGCCTTGTGGAGCCGCCTGTTTACGGGTTCCAGGGATTAGGACGGGACATCTTTGGGGCCAGGGTTTGCCCACCGCCAGGGCCAGAGCTGTTTCTGTGCATCACACAGGTATCTGCTCTTAAGTATGAAAGCAACCTGCCCTGTGGTGGTGCAGTGGATCAAGCGTCGACCTGGAACGCTGAGGTCGCTGGTTCAAAACCCTGGGCTTGCCTGGTTAAGGCAGAAATGAAAGTTGATGCTTCCTGCTCCTCCCTCCTTCTCTCTCTCTCTCTCTCTCTCTCTCCTCTCTCACTCAAAATGAATCAATAACATCTTATTTAAAAAATGGGGAAACCTTTAAAAAAAAAGTAGGAAAGTCACCGTGAGTAGGGGTGGAACTGCCGTGTGGGTGAACGTGCCGTTCGATGACCAGGCAAGGACTGCACCCACGTCCTGACTCATTCACTCGTCTCCTCGTGACCTCAGGTAAAACTCCTCAAAGTTCTGCTGCCGCTCAGCTCCCCTCTGTTGTCTGTGTGGTGGGCCCTGCAGGACCTCCTGTGTCCCTGGTAGGGTTTCCGGGTCGGCTCTGCTGTGCTGGACTGTGCTCAGGGTTCTGTGCCTGGACTCGTTCCAGTGTGGGCCGCCGCCGTGTTCAGACCTGACTGACGAGCTGGCCTCCTCTATTTTCATCCCTGAGGTTGGGGTCAACCCGGGCGGCTCACGGCTGCAGGCCAAGCACAGCGCCACCCCAGGGAGGGTCCCGCACTGGGCGGCGTGAGGCGGTCCCCTTCGGGCAGTCCCCAGACCACGAGCCAGCGTCCAGCTGTGCTTCCGTCCGGCTCACACGTCCCCGTCCCGATTACTTACACGTTTCAGGTTGAATCATAGATTCGTAATGTCTGCAACACCCCGCCCCAGCTGCTGTCTGCACAGTCGCCGGTCATCGTGACCGTGGCAACCGGGGCTGGGAGCTGCCAGGGCTGTTGGCAGACACGCGTTGGCAGAGGGCGCCCTGTCCACCCCGAGCTCGCCTGTCTTTCTTTCTCGGTGACCTGGGGCCGCCCGCCCGCAGTCCACAGCAGCCGGCCTCTCCCAGATGCACAGGCAGTGAAGGTCACTCTGTCACTGGGCCCTTATGCAGGTCCATTCTCCAGGGCTCCCCAGGCGTCATTGTTGGGGCCGGGCACCCTAACTTCCAGGGCCTCGTCTGGTTCCACATGGGCCCTAGGTGACAGACACCCCAGGGGACGGGAGGACGAAGACGCCCCGTGAGGAGCTGACACTCAGGCAGGTGGTGACAGTGAGTCACTGGTAGGGTGGCGCGCCCCCCCCCCCGCCCCGAGGCAGCCGGATGCGAGAAGAGAACCCTCTCTCAGCTGGGCAAAACCCCAACTGGCAGAACAGCACTCCTAACGTGCTGTCACGTGATTTCCCACTGGGGACCTCAGAGCCCTCCCTCCCGGGGACAGTTCAGAAGCTCGTCCCCCTCCTGCTCTTCACACCAGCTGGCTTTGCAGAAGCATGTGTGTGCCGTCTGCCTGAGAAACCTGACTTAGGAAATACGGAATTGTGAGGGTCATTTCAGCCAGGTGCGTCTTATACGTGACTTAAAGACCGGAGAGAGGTCTGGCGAGAAGCGTAGGGGTAAGGAGTGCATGCGGGGAGGAAAACGCGTCAGGACAAGGGGGGCTGGCCCCCATTCCGAGGAGCTTCACAGGGTGTCGATCGTGGGGTCCCCGAGAGACGGACAGACAGCCGAGTGCATTCACCGGCCTCTGCCTGCTCCAACCTCACCAACCAGCTCACTGCGCTCTGTTCATCAGCGAAGGCGCAGAAATATCTATTTTAAAACTTCTCAGAGTCTTTTTTCCCCGTCACAATTTTCATAACGGGAGCAGCCTTGTCTCCAGAGAGCAGGGCAGTCGCTGCTCACGAGCGGAGGCGATTTATGTGAACAGAAATGGGCCTGGGCTCCCCAACGTGTCGTGGTTGGCACTGTGTCACCCACACGATTTCTCCGAAACAACAGACGTGACTCTTGTGGTGAAGATGGCGGTCTGGAGGCAGGCTGAATCATTTCCAGTCACCGTGGTGGGGGCAGGGGGGGCTGCCGCACACGTGAACATGGCCACGGTCTCTGAGTGGAGAGTCCTGATTCTTAACCGTAACAGCGCTGGTTTCATCGTTATCCGGGTTCGGGTACCGTGTATACCACGCAGGTCCGAAGCACCATCCGTAAGCAACACGGAGTTTCCATGTTTGGGGTGACTGTGATTCGTTCTGCCATCCTAATCAAAACTAAGAACAGCCTGACCAGGCGGTGGCGCAGTGGATAGAGCGTTGGCATTGGCCTGGGATGCGGAGGACCCAGGTTCGAGACCCCGAGGTCGCCAGCTTGAGCATGGGCTCATCAGGTTTGAGCAAAGCCCACTAGCTTGAGCCCAAGGTCACTGGCTTAAGCAAGGGGTCACTTGGTCTGCTGAAGGCCCGTGGTCAAGGCACATATGAGAAAGCAATTAATGAACAACTAAGGTGTCACAACGAAAAACTGATGATTGATGCTTCTCATCTTTCTTCGTTCTGGTCTGTCTGTCCCTGTCTGTCCCTCTCACTGACTCTCTCTCTGTCTCTGAAAAAAACAAACAAACAAACAACCAAGAACAAGTTGGAGGACATTAAAATGGCGCCTCCCACACGAGCATCATTCAGGGCAAACGTCTAGCGCCTCTGAGCATCCAGCCAGCTCCTCCCGCCAACCCAGCCCACGACACAGCCTTGCCCGACAGCGGACTTCCCTCCACCCAGAGCCAGCCCCTTGCTTCTCTGCGCACCCACTGTGGTTGCCAGGGTCCCACAGGGTCATCACGTTCCCTGACAACTCCTTGACGCTGGAGCAGGCGTCTGACTCCACCTCAGTGCTCACCCTCAGTAGACGTTCACAAATGCTTGTTGAACCGAATTAAGGCTGAGTTCAGAAAGCACTGTCTCTTCGTGTGGTCAAGGCATTTCCCTTCCCGTGGGTGTTAGCTTGGGCGTGGCATGCTGGCTCGTCTGGGCAGCCTATCCCTGCTGCCCCACACCCGTCAGGATGGACCCCACCTCCGTGTGGCATGAGTCGTGGTGTGCCAGCCCCACTAGTGAATGTCTGGAGACGCCCCCCACCCTTGGTTTGGCATTTGGTCCAACACAGCCCCTTCCCACAGTCCCTGCTGTGGCCCTGTGGCCCCCACGGCCATGCCTTCCCCCTGCTGGCTCCCCCACCCCTTCCTGCTTCACACCCTTCCCACTCTCTGCACCTTTCCACCCACTGCCCACGCAGCTCCCACGCCTCCTTAGTCCCCAGGGGGCCCCCTTTCTTTGGCCTTGAGCACCTGCTGCCTGCACATTTGTATGGAACTGTTGGGGGTTATTTTATCTATCTATTTATATTAAGTGAGAGGAGGGGGAGGCAGGGGGACAGACTCCCGCATGCGCCTGACTGGGATCCGCCCGGCATGCCCACCAGGGGGCGATGCTCTGCCCATCTGGGGCGTTGCTCTGTTGCAACCGGAGCCATTCTAGTGCCTGAGGCAGAGGCTACAGAGCCATCCTCAGCATCTGGGGCCAACTGGCTCGAATTGAGCCATGGCTGTGGGAGGAGAAGAGAGAGAGAAAGACAGAAAGGAGAGGAAGAAGGGTGGAGAACAGATAGGTGCTTCTCCTGTGTGCCCTGGCCAGGAATTGAACCCTGGACTTCCATACACTGGGCTGATGCCCTACCACTGAGCCAACTGGCCAGGGCTTGGAGTTATTTTAAAACTGACTTTATTGATATATGAATGCAATAAATGTCACTGATTTGAAATACAGGCATATGGAGCATTTGGCTGCAGGCCACCACAACACAGCAATATTGTAATTCAGCATGTCACACAAATTCTTGATTTTCCAGTTCATATAAAAGTTATGCTTCCATCACATTGTAGCTTAGTAAGTGTGCAATAGCATTGTCTAAAAATGTGTACATGTCTTAAATACTTTGTTGCTAAGAAGGAAATGCTAACCATCATCTGAGCCTGTTGGAGAAATGGGGCTGATACACTTGCTCAGTGCAGGTTGCCACAAACCTTCCTCTGGTAAAAAAAAGTGCAGTCTCTTCTGAGTGCAATAAGAGGAGGCGAGAGACACACCACCCTCACCACCTTCCCAGCCAATCTCTTCTCAGGCCCGCCCAGACGACCACGGGTTTGATTTCCACCACCGTTGTGTTGCCTTTTCTAGAATGTCGTCTAAATGCAACAATGCAGCACCTGGTCTTAGATGTCTGGATTCTTTACCCAGCAAACACCTTTGAGAGTCACCGTGTTGGAGCGCATGCTGGTAGCGTGTTCTCTTTTCCTGTTGAGCAGTGTCCCACCACGTGGGGGTGGGACGAGTTACTTATCTGCTCACCAGCTGATGGAGAGTTGGGTTCTTCCTGTTTGGGGTTGTTAAGAATAAGTTTTTTGGCCCTGGAAGTGGGTGGCTCAGTGGACACAACATTAACACGGTGCTCCAGAGACTGCGGGTCCGACCCTTAGGTCGGAGCATGTACAAGAAGCAATCAGGCCCTGGCCAGTTGGCTCAGTGGTAGAGCGTCAGCCTGGCGTGCAGGAGTCCCGGGTTCGATTCCCGGCCAGCGCACACAGGAGAAGGGCCCATTTGCTTCTCCACCCCTCCCCCTCTCCTTCCTCTCTGTCTCTCTCTTCCCCTCCCGCAGCCAAGGCTCCATTGGAGCAAAGATGGCCCGGGCGCTGGGGATGGCTCCTTAGCCTCTGCCGCAGGCACTAGAGTGGCTCTGGTTGTGACAGAGCGACGCCCCGGAGGCGCAGAGCATCGCCCCCTGGTGGGCGTGCCAGGTGGATCCTGGTCAGGCGCATGCGGGAGTCTGTCTGGCTGCCTCCCCGTTTCCAGCTTCGGAAAAAATGAAAAAAAAAAAAAGAAATAATCAGCACGCAACTACACGGGACAACCAAGGGCAACAACAGAGTCGGGGCTCCCCTCTCTCCCTCCCTCTCTGGTTCTCCCCTCCCCGCCCCTCCCCCCGGAAATCGATGGGAAAATTAACAACAAAAACAAAGAGTGAGCTTGCTGTGCACGTTCAAGTGTGAGCCTTTCGCTTTCACTTCTCTTGGGTGCATGGGTCGGAGTCAGGGGCTGATTCATATGGTAAGTGCCTGTTCAGCTTTTAAGAATCAGCCGCATGGCTTTCTGTGCTGAGGAGCGCTGCTCTCCACCACGGGCGTCTGAGAGCGCTGCCGCCTTCATCCTCATCTGCACCCCATTCCCCGGTCTCCTCTGCCCCCAAACTCTAGCCCTCGGAGTGGGCGTGAGGTGACGTCCCCGCCACAGCGACGGGGTGCGTTTCTCCAATGCTGAAGGGTGCTGAACCTCTAGCCCAGGGGTCCCCAAACTACGGCCTGTGGGCTGCATGCGGTCCCCCGGAGGCCATTTATCCGGCCCCCGCCACACTTCCGGAAGGGGCACCTCTTTCATTGGTGGTCAGTGAGAGGAGCACATTGACCATCTCATTAGCCAAAAGCAGGCCCATAGTTCCCATTGAAATACTGGTCAGTGTGTTGATTTAAATTTACTTATTCTTTATTTTAAATATTGTATTTGTTCCTGTTTTGTTTTTTACTTTAAAATAAGATATGTGCAGTGTGCATAGGGATTTGTTCATAGTTTTTTTTATAGTCCGGCCCTCCAACGGTCTGAGGGACAGTGAACTGGCCCCCTGTGTTAAAAGTCTGGGGACCTCTGCTCCAGCCTCTTGTGCTTATTTGCAATCAAGCATTTTCTCCGGTGAGTTGAATTCAGTTTTTTTGTTTTGCCTGTTTCTTCTTGACCGTGAGTTTTAAGAGGTCTTTGCACATTCCGGATACAAGCCGTGATCAGATGTAAGTTTCCAAAAAAAAAAAAAAGAATTCTCATTTGATGCTTTGTTGTTTTTTTCATCCTTGAAATGTCTTTCAAAGAGAGGAAGTTTTAAATCCCAATCAAGTACCGTTGAACAAGGCTTTAACAATTCATGCTTTTCGCAATGTATATAAGAAATCTCTTTCATTCCCAAGGGCACAAAAGATCTATGTTTCTGCTGGGTATATTTTTGGTTTTAGCTCTCTCAAACTCATTTGGAGTTATTTTCTTTTTATTTTTTTTGCCTATGGTGTGAGGTAAGGAATAGGGTCTATTTCTTTTATATGTGCCTATCCAGTGGTTTCCGTGCCATTTATTGAGAAGGCTGTTTTGTCCCCATTGAGCTATAATCGGCACCTTAGCTGTGGATCAGTAGATCACGTATGTGGGGGCCTCTTTCTGGACGCATTCTGTCTCACCGATCATATGTGTCTCCCCTTTATGTCATGATGGCTCTAGTGTCTTAGGAAGCTTTGCTATCAGGTAGTGTGAGTCATGCATCTTCTTCTTCTTATTATTATTATTATTACTCTTCCCCCAAAATTGTCTTGGCTATTCTAAGTCCCTTGGATTTTTTGTATACATTTTAGAATCATCTTGTCAATTTCTACAAAAAAAGTCTCTGCCACGATGGTGATTTAGATGGTGTTGCGTCTCTAGGTTAATTAGGAGAGAGCTGACAATGAACACGGAACCCCTTGATCCTGAACGTGACGCCATCTTCCCATTAGTTTAGGTCATATTTTGATGGGTCTTGGCAAGGCTGTGCAGTTTTCAGCATATAAACCTTGTATAAACTTTACTAGATGTATTCCTGAGGACATCACTTCGTGTTTCTTTGATCTGTGTATCACTTTTGTTTCTCAGGTTCAATTTCCAAATGCTTGTTGCTAGGATGCAGCATTTGTGTATATAGAGAGAGTGTCACAGTGTCTCATCTGATGTCCATAAACCTTGTATTTTACGTGTGGTATCCTTCATCTATGGAATCTTTATTTGGGTCTTTTTATATCTTTCAGGGCCTTCCTTATTACGTTTATGCTCTTCTCTCCCTTCTTGAATGCACGGAGTACATTTACAATATTTTTATAGTAGGTTTTGGAGCACTTTTTTTCTGCTAAGTCTATCATCTCTGTCACTTTTCTGTTTCTTCACACACATACACACACACACACTAATAGGTCATGTTTTCCTGTTTCCTTGAATGTCCGTGTCTTAGTGAGGCCGAGCTGTATGACAACGTACCACGGTCTAGGGGCTGACACACAGACGTTCATTCCTCTCAGTTCTCGGGGCTGGAAGTCTAGGGTCCAGGTGCTTCTGTCTGGTGAGGGCACTTCCGGGTCTGCAGACTCCGCTCTGCGTCCTCACCTGCAGAGAGCAGAGATGCAGGATGCAAGCTCTCGAGTGTCTCTTCTCCCGAGGGTCCAAATCCCACGCAGGCGGGGTGGCCCCACCTCCAGATGCCATCCCACTGGGGACTCGGCTTCAGCATACGAATTTTGGAGAGACACAAGCATTTGAGCTACCGCAATCTAGAAACTTTTATTCCTATGCCTGACATCGTGGCGGTCTGGGGCTTTCCTCTGGAATGCAGTTCTAGCACCGGAACCGAATGGGGCAGTTAAGCTGTGCTCTCAAGCTTTGTTGTGGCAGGGACCGGGCAGCACTGACTGTGGGATCATTCTCGCCCCACTGCCCCCAAGGAGGCAGCCCTCTGAGGATGCCACCCGACCGATGCCCATGACTTGGGAGGAGGGACGCTCTGTCCACGGGAGAGACCTGTTTCCAGCCTGCGAGAGCTCTGGGGGCTCTTCTGCCCCCCCTTTCTGGTAGCCGTTCGTCCAGCCCTGTGTGGCTTCCTCTCCAGGACTCCTCATTCTTCTGAGTGTCACCCCCTCCTCTCTCCTCTCTTGCTCTGCAAAGGGCAGCTGCCCTGGACCCCTGGAAATCTGATCCTCGTCCCCTCCTCTCGGCGAGATCGGCCCTCTCTGTTCGGGGGATTCCCCCGCTCTCCGCTGGGAAACAGCTTCCGGTGTAAGCTGGGGGCTTTCTCTCCTCCTGGTCAGGAGCCGCACCTCTGTGACAGCCGCCACCCATGTCCGAACACGGTCGCTCCCTGTGTCTGACAGGTGGCGCTGGTGGCGGCTGCCGCGGAGCTGGTCTCTGCTAACCCACCGCGGCTGGAGGCGCCAGTCTCACCGGCAGGTTCCCGCTGACGTGCGCGCAGACGGCCCATTCGAGGCGTTGTGCATCTCCGCACGTGTCTGCCGCAGACGCTCTGCACGCGTGTATCTCCGCACGTGTATCTCCGCACGTGTCTGCCGCAGACGGTCTGCGCGCGTGCATCTCCGCACGTGTATCTCCTCACGTGCGTCTGCCCGCAGACGCTCTGCGCGCGTGCATCTCCGCACGTGTATCTCCTCACGTGCGTCTGCCCGCAGACGCTCTGCATGCCCGCGCTCTGTGCCCCCAAGCGCTGCGCCCCCGTGGGTGCCGGCAAAGGGCCGAGGGGGCCCCCGCCTTCGCCCCCTCCAGCCTCGTATTCAGAGTGACGGACGGGCAGCCAGTGACAGCTCCAGGCGTCAGGAAGGCGGGCATTGAGGCCACCAATCCGGGACGGTGTGAGCAACGACGTCAGCGTCACATCACACAGAGGACGCTCGGGCCTCCCCTGCAGGTCAGTGTGGATCCCGACGTGGGAGGTGGAAGTGGGTGCAACGCACGCTCACCCAGAGGGCGCTCTGGACCCGCGTGTTGCTTCCTCCTCCCACGTCGGGGTCCACACTGACCTGCAGGGGAGGCCCGGCCGGCCCGCGGGACGGGCGATGGGGAAGTCTCACCTTCGCAGCCAGCGCACCCGCCGCCTGCACTTCTACTATTGCTGCTTCTTGACCCCTCAGGGCAGCGGGCGGGGCTGGGAGAAGCGGGGAGTGGGTGGGGAGCACACTGCACGTGAGCACAGAGGGTTCTGGGCCAGGGGTCTCGTTGGGGGGTGGGATGCCGGCGACAGAGAGCAAAGCAGGATGTAACTCCAACCGGAGACAAACGAGTGAGCGTGGAAACAGCAGAAACGTCCTCCCCCAACTGCGTTTGTTCCAAGTGACCAATGTCAGCGTCCTTGGCGCTAGGACTGCAGCTCTACCGTTCACTCACCTGCTGGCCAACGTCCAGCGCCTGGCACGCTCAGGGGAGGTGTCCGACGGTGGAGAGGGCTCGGGCAGCCGGTCGCACTGCCGCACAGACGTGCAATGCTTGGTATTCCTCTTCAGCTGGAGCTGCCCTGGTCACCTGCTGGGGACGCCCTCCCCTGCCTGGCCCTGTGTCCATCCTCCGTGGACCCCCCAAGCCAGTCTGTCCATGGAGCCATGCCTAATCACGCCGGCTCTGACCCCTGAGCGCCCGACACTGGTTGCTGAGGCTCTGCTGTGACTGCCCCCGCAGATGAGTGGTTACTCAGTAGACCACGCCCTGGACATATTTGTAGCTTTTATTCCTACTGCCTTTCCCGGCCGGAGAGTCGGGTTTAGCATATAATCATGAGAGGGACCCTCACGTTCAAACTTAAAAAAATAAACACCACCAACAAAAACGATCAAAGATTCTCACGTGCCTGCGTGGGTGAAAAATTACCGAACTGTATTATAAACGGCCTGCAGGCTGGAGCCGTAAGATAGAAATGCTTTGGACCTCGCTTCACTTTTTATACATTCTGTTCGGGGAAACCTTGTTGGTGGTGCTTGAAACTTTGCGTGGAGACTTTTGTGCAGGTCAACGTCCGTGGTTTTGCGGACAAAGCCCCTGTTGTGACGACTGCGGGCACCCTGTCCGGGCGAGCCCATTCCTGTGTGGGGCTAAGACCAGGGCCACCTGCTCGTGACGGTGACCATCGACCCGCAGAGACTAAAGGACGTGCCGTCTGGCCCTTTACAGAACGGGGGAGCCAACCCCCCGCGGGGAATGGGTGTTTTTGGGGTGGTGCACAGGTGTGCACTCCTGTTCGATTCGGATGGAGGCTCCAGCGTTCCTGGAACACGTGTCCTGACAGTGTGCTCTGCTTCCTTCCTGCTCAGGTCGGCTCTCCCTGTCACCTCCACTGAGGAGCGAGGGGCGAGGCCCGCCGCCTTCTCCATCAGCCCGGATCTCCGCCCAGGTCCCGCGGGACAGTGAGCATGGTGAGTGTGAGCGTCACTTGGGCCGGGAGTGTGGGCAGTCCCACACGGTGCCTGCGTGCGTGGGGTCTGCTCCTACACAGACATCTGGCCGCTGGGGAACGACCGACAGCTAACCCCACCCTCGCTCGTTTTCCAGGAGCAGATAGACTACAGCAGCGGGTACTTCTACGACGACGGCAGTGAAAACGCCAGTGTGGATTACCTCCCGTCCAATGACACGGCCCCGTGCAGCCTGCAGGAGGTCCGGGACTTCTCCAGGCTGTTCCTGCCGGTCGCCTACTCTCTCATCTGCGTCTTTGGCCTCCTGGGCAACGTCCTGGTGGTGATCACTTTCGCCTTCTATAAGAAGGCCAAGTCGATGACCGACGTGTACCTCTTGAACATGGCCGTGGCAGACATCCTGTTCGTCCTGACCCTGCCGTTCTGGGCGGTGACGCACGCCAAGGGCCGGTGGGTCTTCAGCAACGATGTGTGCAAGCTGGTGAGAGGCATCTACGCCGTCAACTTCAACTGCGGGATGCTGCTGCTGGCCTGCGTCAGCCTGGACCGCTACGTCGCCATCGTCCAGGCCACCAAGTCCTTCCGCCTCCGCTCCAGGGCGCTGGCGCACCGCCGGGCGATCTGCCTGGCCGTGTGGGCGCTGTCGGTCCTCATCTCCGTGGCCACCTTCACCTTCAACCAGAAGTACGTGCCGCAGGGCAGCAAGGCGCCCGTCTGCGAGCCGCGCTACCGCCAGGTGTCCGCGCCGCTGCAGTGGAAGCTGCTGATGCTGGGGCTGCAGCTGCTGTTCGGCTTCTTCGTCCCGCTCGTCTTCATGACCTTCTGCTACCTGCTCATCGTCCGGACCCTCCTGCGGGCCCAGAACTCCAAGCGGCACCGGGCCATCCGTGTGATCCTGGCGGTGGTGCTGGTCTTCCTGGCCTGCCAGGTCCCTCACAACGTGACGCTCCTGGTGACGGCCGCCAACCTGGGGAGGGTGAACCGCTCCTGCCGCGGCGAGAAGGCGCTGGACTACGTCAGGAACGGCACGGAGGTCCTGGCCTTCCTGCACTGCTGCCTCAACCCCGTGCTCTACGCCTTCATCGGCCAGAAGTTCAGGAGCTACTTCCTGAGGATCATGAAGGACCTGCTGTGCGTCAGGAGGAGGCCGAAGGCCCCCGGCTTCTCCTCCTGCCGGCTGCACTCCGACACCTACGTCGCCCGGCAGAACAGCGAGACGGCCGACGTCGACAACCCCTCGTCCTTCACCATGTGAGGTGCCCTGGGGCGGGGGGTGGCCCCCCGACACGTGGGAGCGTGGACACTGAGCGCAGGGGAGCCGTGTCCTCCCCGTGGGACCAGGACAGCCGTGGGCACGGGCTGTGAGACTCTCTACGGGGCTGGGGGTGGGGGAGGGCGGGCTGTGACGGGGGGCGTCTCCCGGCTCCACGTGACCAGATCGCTGGGACCCTGGTCTTTACAGCCGGCCTCCCGCAGGGCGGCAGGCTTCGGGAAACACTGGATTCCGGGGATGTGCTTACGAACGCGAATGTTTTCAGACGCTCTGCGTGCAGCGGCCCCCACACCACCATTTCTTCCCGTCGGAGCCAACAAACGGACAAACAAACAAAAAAAATCTCACGGTTTGAAAAACCAAACCAGAAAAAATAAAATAAAATAAAAGCCCTCATACCACGCATTCTAGGCCAAGGGTCAAACATTTCGTCCACCAGGGCGTCTGCTGTTGCTACACAGAGGTAGCCGAGGCCCGGCCGGCATGTCAGCCCATGCCCGTCGGTGCGTGTGGCAACCGTCGGGTTGCAGAGGGCGTGGGGAGAAGACGCTCAGAGCAGTGGCTGAAATGCTGACCAGAGAGACGGGCGAGGCTGGACGAGTGCTCTGACGTCACCACGGGCCTGGCTTCGGGCCGTCACGGGCCATCCGGAGGGGGACGTTTGCTGTGACCCCTGTCACCGGTCTCCCCCTCTGAAAGCCCATCCGACGGAGAGTTCTAGGAAGATGGGGTGTCAACAGCGGACGTTCAGCCGGCGGGCGGGGCTCAGATACCCGTCTAGCGAGCCACGAGGAAGTGGCGCTCGTAGGCAGCTCCCAGTGCGAGAGGTTAAAGTAGGCTCATACGTAGAATACTTGAAGAAAAAAAGTAGAAAAGAACCAGGCAGCTTTGCTGAGAAGATACAGAGGAACTTGCGTCCCCTGTCGAGCGGAGCGGGAGCGTGTGTGGCCCAGGGTGGGTCAAGAAGATTCCCGTGGAGGTGGAAGCGTGCTGTCTCCCACCGCGGACTTCAAAGTGGCTCCACCTGGACCCTGAGGCTCCGGGGGGGGGGGGGAGTCGGATTCCAACAGCCCCCTCCACCTGCTGCGGAGGTCACAGAACTCGGGTTGGGAAGTTTGCTGTGTGAACCGAGGGACCCAAGAGGCAAACGCCACGTGTTCCGAAGGGCCAAGCGTGTGAGCAGAGGCCGCGTGCTCTGCCGGCCACCGGGACGCCTCACGCACACGGACGCGCTCTCGGATACTCGGTCTCGCTCTCTCCAGCTTCAGCTCGGTCTCTGTGGAAACTGAAAGCGGTAGCTTAGGGTTCGAGGTCTGTGTTTTAAAAACGAGGTGTTGGTGCCTGACCTGCGGTGGTGTCACAGTGGATAGAGCGTCGTCGACCAGGAACGCTGAGGGCGCCGGCTCAGAACCCTGGGCTCACCCGGGCAGAGCACCTGTGAGAAGCAACTACTCCAGGAGGCTGCTGCCTGCTCCTCCCCTCCCCACTCTCTCTGTCTCTCTCCCCTCTCTCTCTTAAAAAAAATAAAATAAAATCTTTAGAAAACAAACAAGAAACTGTGGTGTCAGCTTTGCAAAGTTAGACTGATTTGCACGTGGTGGTAGAGACAGACGATCTTCCAGTTCAGCGTCCTGTCTGTCCGTCCGTCTGGGGAGACGGGGGTGTGTGAGACCCTCACCTCTTCCCGCCTGTCTGTGGCCGGCTGAGGAGTCAAAGCAGAGGACACGCCGCTCAGACGCCTCCTTCGCTGCGTCTGCCGCGCGGATACGAAGACGAGCGGGCCTCCGTTTCCCGCCCAGCACAGGAACCTCTCAGTGTTTGGCACAGCGGGAAACGAGCATGTCGTATCTATAATGTCAGATCACCTCTTAAAGCAGTAGCGCTCCTAACATTTCAGCCTGGATAAATAAAAATGTTTCCAAAATGTTACCAAATGCTTTACTTGGTGAAGCCACCTCTTTGCTTTCTTGCTTTGGGTGAGTTGGGCAGCTAGCTAACAGCACGCGCCCACACGGTGCCTGCGTGCGTGGGGTTTGCCCCTACACGGACGTCCCACACGGTGCCTGTACTCGTGGGGTTTGCCCCTACACGGACGTCCCACACGGAGCCTGCACTCGTGGGGTTTGCTCCTACACGGACGTCCCACACGGTGCCTGCACACGTGGGGTTTGCTCCTACACGGACGTCCCACACGGAGCCTGTACTCGTGGGGTTTGCCCCTACACGGACGTCCCACACGGAGCCTGCACGCGTGGGGTTTGCTCCTACACGGACGTCCCACACGGAGCCTGCGCGCGTGGGGTTTGCTCCTACACGGACGTCCCACACGGAGCCTGCGCGCGTGGGGTTTGCCCCTACACGGACGTCCCACACGGTGCCTGCACTTGTGGGGTTTGCTCCTACACGGACGTCCCACACGGAGCCTGCGCGCATGGGGTTTGCTCCTACACGGACGTCCCACACGGATCCTGCACGCGTGGGGTTTGCTCCTACACGGACGTCCCACACGGAGCCTGCGCGCATGGGGTTTGCTCCTACACGGACGTCCCACACGGATCCTGCACTTGTGGGGTTTGCTCCTACACGGACGTCCCACACGGTGCCTGCACTCGTGGGGTCTGCCCCTACACGGACGTCCCACACGGAGCCTGCACTCGTGGGGTTTGCTCCTACACGGACGTCCCACACGGAGCCTGCACACGTGGGGTTTGCTTCTACACGGACGTCCCACACGGTGCCTGCACTCGTGGGGTTTGCTCCTACACGGACGTCCCACACGGAGCCTGCACGCGTGGGGTTTGCTCCTACACGGACGTCCCACACGGAGCCTGCGTGCGTGGGGTTTGCTCCTACAGGGACGTCCCCGGGACTGTCCTTGGTAGCTCTCGTGCCTGCTTTTCCTCGATGTCCTGCCCCCCCTCGCTGGCAGGCTCCCGCTGGACCCCCTGGTGCTGCCGTAGTCTCTCCTCTGCACTCCACACTATCCTGCTGGGTTTGGGGACCTGGTCCTCTTTCATGGGGCAAAGAGTCACGCCGTCCAATCTGCCATTAATGAAGTATTTCTACACCTGTGCACACACATATGATATGCACACATGTGTGTGTTTATGTATAATCACGTCTGTGCGTCGACCACAGACAGTTTTTCTTGGTTCCTGCTACAAAGTAGTCGAGCACCGGCTGGAACAGCCCGTGGAGGCTGGGACCCCCATCCGCCTGCTCACTGGTCTGCCCAGGGCATTGCTGGCTCCTGACTCTGGGTGCCAGTTTGTCGTGACCCAGCTCCTGGGGCAGAGGGGATCCTCCCTGCCATCTCTGGGAGACAGAGGCTGTTCACATTCACTACCGGGCTGTTGGGATCAGTTCCCCTCCCTCTGCAGAGCGGTGGTCCTCTGATGCAGTGTGCATGCTGCCCGGTGCCCAGGGAGTGGACACAGCAGGGGCTGCAGCATGCCCAGCTCAGAGTGACCTGCCGGGACTTCCACAGCACGTGATTCGGTGCATACGCCGTAACACTGCCTGCAAACCACCAGACGCCTTCTCCTGTTCTTCCTTGAGTTGTCTCTGCTACTGTAACCATTTCCCTGATGTTTTACTTAGCTGCCTCCACACGGGAGCCAAAGACAGAGCTGGGTCCTTCTCCATCCCTCGGTCCTTTTCTCAGTTCTGTTGGGGTCCAGGTCAGCAGTCCTGATGATCAGCTGGGTGCTGTTGTCCAGGCCGTCCTCACAGTCCAAGTGGGCTGCTCTGGCTCCGGCCATTGCACTTCCGTTCCTGCCAACAGAAAAAGCAAAAACGAGGGAGCCGTGGCCTTTCCTTTACAGGCTCAGCTTGAAAGTTGTGGAAACGACTTCCTTCCACCTCTCTCCCGGAACTCAGTCCTGTGGTTGCACCAGGTGAGAGGGAACCCCGGACACGTCCTCTGCTGGTAGCCCTGTGTCCTCCTGCACGTCACCACCAGGACCCGCGGTGAGTCCACCACCAGGCGGGCGGGGAAGGCAGGACGCTGAACCCTTCACTTCAGAGGGGAGGGCGAAGGCCGTCAGTTTTCAGGACATAGCTCAGGCCATGCTAAGAGAGCAAAGAGGACGAGAGGCCACGATGGTTTCTGCTTCGGCCTCCGGGACAAGGCCAGAGATGGGTGGTCAGGGAGGGAGGTCAGCCCAGGGCCTTCCCTCCAGAGCCCCCCAAGGGCACCTACGTACGGACGGATGGACGTGGCCTCTCTGCATAATCCACCAGCCCCCCACCCCCACCCCACCCCCAGTATCTGGAACCGTCGGTCTGAATTTTCAAAGCACCGTATTTGGAATGAGGGTCAATGTGTTTTCAGTGAGTGTCGTTTTCTGCCTCACTTGGGAAGAGGAGCTGGATTCTTGGATTTAAGAGGACGCGTAGGAGTCTTCTGTGTGTGTGAACCTAGCATGCACGTCCGGGAGGTAGCACACCGTCGGGCTGAGCGGGAACAGTCCTGCTCAGGGATCGCAGCTCCTCACTCAGAGACAGTGGCCTGGGAAGGTGGCTGTGCCCCAGGCAGACCGATGCCGCCGCCTCCACGGGGCGCTGCTGCCCTCTGCTGGACGCAGCCCGCACCCGCAGACACGCTCCCTGCTCCCCTATCTGTCGGGGGTGGCTGGCTGAGCCCTCAGCCCCACACTCCCCGGGCACAGGGACAGATGGACAGACTCCCAGCCTCCTCTGCCCGTGACTCCGCCCCAGCCAGATGCCGAGACCAGGGCAGCGTGTCATTGCCGGGTCCCGTCCCACCAGGGGGCCTCCTCGCTTTTTCCTGTTGGCTGGAAGGGAGCCCACCCCTAGGTGACCTTGGAAGCCCCCTGTGGCAAACAGCGGAACCTGCCTCCGCTGACCGGTTGCTCCCTGGAGCGCCCGTCTGGGCCAGGAATGACTTCTGTTGTGTTCGAGCTAACTGACGTTTTACTGTTGCTTTTTCACGATCGAGCCTGTCCGAGGGGAGCGGTCCGTCTGGGGCTGGAGGTCTTCCCCAGACAAAGGACCCCTTCCACCCCGACGGGCTCCCCCCGCTGCTGCCCTTGGCCGACACCTCACCCAGGGGCAGGGCTGGGCAGGACCCCTCCCACCTATTCTAGAAGCCTCTGCATCTGTGCTCAGACCTCACAGTCCTGTCCTGCAGGTGGAGGCAGCCCCCGTCCAGGGAAAGGCTGGTGGGTAGGATATTGGTCTAAATTCTCACTCTCCCTGTATGACACGGCCACCCCCTTGCCAAGTGGGCCCTGCCAACCCCGACCCCTGAGTTTGCATTCTGCCCTGCAAGTGCCATGGCAACATTGTAGACGAGACCCGAGCAGAGGCTACAGTGTGCTCTTGAGCTGGGCTGGGCTGCTCTTCCTGACCTTGGCCATCAGTGCCCGGAGGTGACAGGCCCTTCAGCCAGGACAGGTGGGAGCTTGCCAGACAAACGGAGACCGGGGACATTGCAGCGGGGTGTCCAGCACCTGGAGGACTTGTATACGGCCCGGGAGGAACCGGCGGCCGACTGGATTTTGGAAAAAGAGACAAGGAGATGAACAGTTTTTAAAACGGTGACCGCACGGCCTGAATGGGGCAAGAAATGTGTCACCCAGGTGGAGGTGTGGGCTCTCGGCCGGCAGACCTTCCGGATGTCCCGGGGCTCAGACGTCGCTGAGATTTGCAGGACTCACACGGATGTGGCTGCGCACCTGCTGGGTTACCAGAAACGAGTCACCTGAGAAGAGAAACTGAAAGTCACTCCCAGCAGCAGAATGCTGTGGACAGAGGCTGCCGTTCACTGTCTGCTCCCACTTCCCTTCGGAGTCTCCTCCCCCCGGAGGAAATCATTCGGAGAAGAGGAGGCGTCTCGTCCATCCGCCCCTTTAAAGAAGGAATGCTCCCTGGCGGGCACGGAGCCGCAGGGCGTCCTGGAGGGGCGTGCAGGGCACAGGGCACCGAAGACACGCCCTCTGACGAGTGTTTGCCAGTCTGGAATCTTCCCGTGGGAAGGACTGTCTCACCTCACAGACCCAGAGAAGCTGTGCCAGGAAGAAGGGCAGGAGGAAAGCTCTGCTTCCGCAGAACTGGTCAGTGTCCAGCAGAACTGGTCAGTGTCCAGCTTCCCAGGCACCCGCCCCGCCCCCGGCTCTGCGTCGAGCGGGTTGCAGGTGAAAAACCTTTGTCCCCAAAGGGCGCACAGGGTGGCTGGGGATGTAAACTAAGATAACAGAAAAACCGGTCACGCAAACCAGCAAAGTGACAGCCACGGAATGTCTGTGATGGGCCAGGCACAGTGCTGAGCAGACGACTCATTATCGTATTGACTCCCCACAACACTCCCACGGTCGGTCCATGATATCTCCATGTGACAGCAGAGAACAGTTCAGAGAGCTTGGGTGATGTGTCCCGGGTCACAAAGCCGGGAAGTGACCAAGCTGGGTGCTGACCCCCGTGCCCTGAGGTTGGCCACAAACCCAGTGGCCTCAGCGCTGCCTGTACAAGTACCACGTCCAGGTTCCTCCCAGGCCAGCTGAGTTAGAACCCACGGTTGGCCGAGGCATCAGTGTTTCCTCAGAGCTCTGGGGCCCCAGCCGCTGTGCCGGGCAGGCCCCGGGCTGAGTGGGAGGCAGGGCTGCCGGCTCTGCCCACGAAACCGACACCGGCAACGAGACCCCGAGGCGCAGCCGCACTGTGAGGTGACTTCCTCATTTTTCCAGGCTGACACGTGAGCCCGGGCTGAAGGACGGTGCAGAGGCCGGCCAGTGGCACCTCTGGGCATCACATGGCGTGCACACAGGACGGGGAGGGGGGACCCGTGTCTGGGCCGCAGCTGCGCCTGGTGCTGGCCCGCCAGCCCTTCACTCTACTGGGCACGGGCTGGCTCCGTCCCACCCGAGGCCCCGCCAGGTGGCAGCGACGTCCCTCAGCTGACCGTGTGGTCTCATTGTGCTGTGGCTTTACCTGTGCAGAGAGCAACGGGCCCCAGGGTGCCCTCTGCAGGGTCAGGGTTAAGAAACATCTCCTGGATGGATTTCTGGGTAATCCGGGAAAGGATGCCAGCGGGAGTTGACCACAACATGGAAAATGTTTGTGTGTGAGGTTATATATATATATATTTTTTTAAAGCAGTATTTCAAGCTGCACGTGCTGCGGGGTCAGGGGAAGGAAACCGGAGATTTTCTCTCACCTGAGAGGGAAACGCCCCCACCTGAGAATCCACAGCTGTGCGCCCGCACCTGCTCCCCTCCCTGCTGAACCCCTCGGGAGTCTGTGGCCTGAGGGGGAGGGGCAGCCGGGGGGGGGGGACAGCCCAGCCTCACGGCTCCATCGCGCCTCCCCCACCGCCCGCCCAGGACCCCTGCACACACCCCTCTGCCCTGCTTAGACTGGGACACGGCTCCCGAGCACACGCGTGGGGCACGCCCACCATCCAAGCTCCCGTCCTGAGAGGGAGCCTCCTCGGTGAGCAGACCGCCTCGGAAGTGGCAGTGGTTTTGCCATTGTTTATTGCCTAATATCATTGGTTTTTTATTTGTTTGGTTGTTTGTTTGGTTGGGTTTTTTTTTTCCTTTTATATTTTTCTGAAGTTGGAAAGGGGAGGCAGTCAGACAGACTCCCGCATTGCGCCCGACCGGGATCCACCCGGCATGCTCACCAGGGGCGACACTCTGCCCACCAGGGGGCGATGCTCTGCCCCTCTGGGGCGTTGCTCTGTTGCGACCAGAGCCACTCTAGCGCCTGGGGCAGAGGCCATGGAGCCATCCTCAGTGCCCGGGCCAACTTTGCTCCAATGGAGCCTTGGCTGCGGGAGGGGAAGAGAGAGACAGAGAGGAAGGAGAGAAGGAGGGGTGGAGAAGCAGATGGGCGCTTCTCCTGTGTGCCCTGGCCGGGAATCTAACCTGGGACTTCTGCACGCCAGGCCGACGCTCTACCACTGAGCCAACTGGCCTGGGCCCTAATATCACTGGTTTTAACCTCACATATTCCAGAGATCATGGGACCACCCTCTGGAAACAACGTGTCCTGTCCGTGCAGGCAGCACAGGTGGGGCTGCAGGGGAGCCGTGTCGTGACAAAGCCCTGCCTGTGCCTCTGCTTGGCATTTCGGTGAGTCCCTTTAGGGGGCCACACTTCCAGGTTTGAACAGAGAATAAGCAATGAGACAGTTAGGAAGGTGGACTCTCAAAATTCTTTGCCACCAGCGTGAGCGACTCACGTGGGACCTAATTTGAGAGGGATGCCGTGAAAAGAAGCAGCTATGCCCGGGTGTCCAGGGGCCGGGGTGGAGGCCGCACCCACCTTCTCCGCAGAAGTCCCCAGGCGATTTCTGTGCCAGTCACACCGCCAAGGCATCGGGTTGGAATCCCCGCCTCCCGGGCCCTGGTGTCTGATGTGCATGTTTCTCCCGGGAGGCACACAGTCCTGTCACTTCTTTACAGCAGGGGAAGCCGACCCAGCACATTCTGAAGGCCTTCGGGCACTCAGCAGTAGAAAAATGCTCTAGAGGCGATTTTGAGAAATTTAGTAACAGAGTATCCTCTGGTAACGAGCCAGGGAGCTGCGGTTGCCTTTGATGTAATGTACAATCTATACAAATGGAAGGAACAGGTATGAAACAAACAAACAAAAGACCAGTTCTGTCAAACAGAGCCGAGCAGGAAAGACAGCTCACAGGGCACACGGAACCTCTAGTCGACCCCCAGTCCTGTCTGAAGCCTCACCTTCCCGTGTCATCGTCATGGTCACCAGCTTGTGTGACAGGTGGCCAGGAGCACAGCTTCTTTGCATGTACACATGCAAACGAGGTCGGAATGACTCGCAAAGACCCAACGGAGTGAGAGTAAAAGGCCCCCAGCCCCCTTCCCTCCCACGGCTGACCCCTCAGAGTACGGGGCACCGTCCTTCAAGTGTGGACAGGCGGGGGCGGCCTGCATCTCCACGGCAGCAGTGTAGCTGGCCGGGGGACAGTGACCCGAGCAGGCGCTGGCTTCCTGGCTCTGCCCTGCTGCTCCGCTGCGTGCACTACGGGAGACCCCGGGGGACAGCGGAGACGGAGCCTCAGCTGCTGCAGTTCTGCTGCCGCGTGTGAGCCGACCCCGGCCCCGCCGTCTCGAGGTTTCTCTCCGCCCGGGAGCCTCATGAAGGCGCCCTCTTCCTGGGGTCCCGGGTCCCCGGAAACCGGGGCTCAGGAGCAGGCCGCCCTCAGGAGTCGGAGTCTCTGAGCTCGCAGCCCAGGGCCGGGCCCCCCCCCCGCCCTCGGCCTCGCAGGGTGGAGAAGACCTTCCTGTAGGAGTTGCCGAAGCGCGGGGTTCGAGAAGCAGGACAGCGCCGGATTCAGCACGCTCTGCAGGCCCGAGAGGCCGCTGGCCACGTCGGCCGCGTGCCCCAGTGCCCTCCAGACCCCGCAGTGGTCCGCCTCTCGGAAGGCCTCCAGCAGGGCCCGGGCCAGGGAGCCGGGCAGGAAGCAGAGCAGGAAGAGCACCACGGCCGTGGCCCCCAGCAGGGCCCGGGCCAGGGAGCCGGGCAGGAAGCAGAGCAGGAAGAGCACCACGGCCGTGGCCCCCAGCAGGGCCCGGGCCAGGGAGCCGGGCAGGAAGCAGAGCAGGAAGAGCACCACGGCCGTGGCCCCCAGCAGGGCCCGGGCCAGGGAGCCGGGCAGGAAGCAGAGCAGGAAGAGCACCACGGCCGTGGCCCCCAGCAGCGCCCGGGCCAGGGAGCCGGGCAGGAAGCAGAGCAGGAAGAGCACCACGGCCGTGGCCCCCAGCAGCGCCCGGGCCCGCTGCAGCCTGGGCTGCTTGTCGGGGTCTCGGAGCCGCCGGCGGAGGGTCCTGAGGATCCCGGCATGGCAGAACAGGATGAGGCCGAAGGGCAGGACAAACGGCACGGGGGACAGTGCCCTCTGCCGGGTGAGGCTAAAGGAGGCGCCTCCACCGTGGCCAGAGCCTCGGCCGTGGACACGCTCTGGGGACCGAGGACGGCCATCAGCAGCCAGACGGAGCCCGAGACCCCCCAGGACGCCCGAGGGGACAGGAGGTTGACCCTGAGCCGAGCGTGGACCCCTCGGAAGTAGCGGTCTAAGGCCACCGCGGTGAGGAAGGTGACGCCCGCCCCCCGGCTGAGAGCCCACAGGGAGAGTGGGACCCAGCAGGACGCGTGTCCGAGCTGTAGTCCCTGTATCGCAGGAAGGAGCCGCCAGGAAGGGCAGGCAGAGGGTCAGCAGGAGGTCCGCGACGCCCAGGTTGAACAGGTAGATGGCGGGAGGATTCCTCACCTTCGGACGGAAGAGGACCGTCCACAGCACCACCGCGTTGCCCGGCAGGCTCAGCCCGCACCCCAGCGCCAGCAGCGCGGCCACTGCCGTCCCCACTGCCCTGCTGTGCTCGGAGCAGTTCGGGGGCTGCATGGCTGTGCGGACCACGCAGGGGCGGCCCAGGGTGGGGACTCCGACCCCTGTGGACCCTATTCCCCGCGGAGGCAGGGGAGGCGGCCTTCTCCTGCCCAGAGCTCACAGGGTCTGCGTTTCCTCAACGCGAAGACAGAAATGCTGAGGCCGCTCCGGAATCGAGTCAGAAGCAAACTATCAATAGAACTTGTTCGGGAAAGAGGGTCTGAGGCTGGGAGAGAACCCTGCGTTCATTTCTGTCTTGTTTTGCCTTAGAAAGGGGAGACTGTGGCTCACTCCGCATCACCCATCCAGGGTTAAATTGAAGCACAAATGTCCTGAGAATGCCCGGGGGGGGGGGGGCGGAGGAGCCGCCTCTGTGTCCCCAGCTGCTACGGAGGAGGAACAGGGAAGCCGAACTGTGTCTCCATACAGTTACCATGATGGCTGAGACAGAAAGAGTGCTCTGCAGGCTGGACCCGTGCCGTGGGGGGCTGGGACCCTCCTGTGGGGGCTGGGACCCTCCTGCGGAGAGCTGGGACCCTCCTGTGGGGGCTGGGACCCTCCTGTGGGGGCTGGGACCCTCCTGCGGGGGCTGGGACCCTCCTGTGGGGGCTGGGACCCTCCTGCGGGGGCTGGGACCCTCCTGTGGGGGCTGGGACCCTCCTGTGGAGAGCTGGGACCCTCCTGTGAGGAGCTGGGACCCTCCTGTGGGGGGCTGGGACCCTCCTGTGGGGGCTGGGACCCTCCTGTGGAGAGCTGGGACCCTCCTGTGGTGCTGGGAACCCTCCTGTGGGGGCTGGGACCCTCCTGTGGGGCTGGGACCCTCTGTGGAGAGCTGGGACCCTCCTGTGGGGGCTGGGACCCTCCTGTGGGGGCTGGGACCCTCCTGTGGGGGGCTGGGACCCTCCTGCGGGGGCTGGGACCCTCCTGTGGGAGCTGGGACCCTCCTGTGGGGGGCTGGGACCCTCCTGTGGGGGCTGGGACCCTCCTGTGGAGAGCTGGGACCCTCCTGTGAGGAGCTGGGACCCTCCTGTGGGGGGCTGGGACCCTCCTGTGGGGGCTGGGACCCTCCTGTGGAGAGCTGGGACCCTCCTGTGGGTGCTGGGACCCTCCTGTGGGGGGCTGGGACCCTCCTGTGGGGGCTGGGACCCTCCTGTGGAGAGCTGGGACCCTCCTGTGGGGGCTGGGACCCTCCTGTGGGGGCTGGGACCCTCCTGCGGGGGCTGGGACCCTCCTGTGGGGGCTGGGACCCTCCTGCGGGGGCTGGGACCCTCCTGTGGGGGCTGGGACCCTCCTGTGGAGAGCTGGGACCCTCCTGTGGGGGCTGGGACCCTCCTGTGGGGGGCTGGGACCCTCCTGTGGGGGCTGGGACCCTCCTGTGAGGAGCTGGGACCCTCCTGTGAGGAGCTGGGACCCTCCTGTGGAGAGCTGGGACCCTCTTGTGGGGGCTGAGACCCTCCTCTGGGGGCTGGGACCCTCCGGGTGTTGGGACCCTCCTGTGGGGGGCTGGGACCCTTCTGCTCCGGGCTGGGCTTTGCCATCAGCAGGAAGAGGACTGGGGGGATGGCCTGGTCACTTCACACTGGTCACATGTTCACTTGTCCTTTGATCAACGTTTCTGTTCTGCTGAGACTTCCTTTTGCCCTGACACCACCCAACGTAAGGGGATCTAGATCCTTGGACCTCGCTGGCCCGAAAGCATCATAAAATCAGTGGTGGGTCGCGATGCCTAGAGTCCACCCCAATGCCAAGTCCGTGAGCCCAGCGACATGCTCGGGGTGTCGGGGGACAGCACCACGCTGGTGCACAGGGGAGCCAGTAGATACATAGTGAATGAGTCCAGGCATCCCTCCTCCTGACACCCCTTGGTCCTGACACCCTGCCGACCCCCATCCCCCTCGGGTTCTGTTCAGCCTGATCTGAGCTTTGGAATCAAATGAACTTTAGTTCTAATTCTGGCTTCTCCACGTAGCAGCACTGTGGTTTTAGGGAAGCATGTGAATGTGTGTGTACCCCAATCTCTCCACCTGTAAGGTGAAGGTGAGAACACCTGCTTGCAGATCATTGTATTTGAAAAAATATTTAAAGATTTTTATGTATTGATTTTACAGTGTGTGTATGGAGGGAGCAAGAAGCGTCAACGCACATAGTTGCTTCACTTTATTTTTTATTTTTTTAATTTTTTTTTATTTTTTATTTTTTTAAATTTATTCATTATAGAGAGGAGAGAGAGAAGGGGGGAGGAGCAGGAAGCATCAACTCCCATATGTGCCTTGACCAGGCAAGCCCAGGGTTTCGAACCAGCGACCTCAGCATTTCCAGGTTGATGCTTTATCCACTGCGCCACCACAGGTCAGGCTAGTTGCTTCACTTTAGTTGTTCGCTGACTCCCTGTCATAGGTGCCTTGACCAGGCAAGCCCTGGGTCTTGAACTGGTGACCTCAGCCTTCCAGGTTGACGCCCTATCCACTGCACCACCACAGGCCAGACTGTTGTATTTGGATGCAGTTAAAGCATTTTGCACCATATCTGGGACATCACAGTGCCTGACACAGTGCTACAGTTGCTGTTAACTGCGGTGTGTGCCTACCATGCATGTTACTGCAAGGAACCCTGCGACAACAGGTGAATAGATACAATGTTAAAAGGTCTCTTTTGTGGATGAAGAAACGGAGGCACAGAGAAGTTAGCTGAATTGCTCAAGGTCTCAGGCTTGTGAGCCGTGGGAGCTGGATCCTCCCAGGGGCCAGGTTCAGACCAGAGAGCCCAGGGTCTTCACCGCCCTGCTCTGAGGCTCTCTGAGTGGAGAAGCCTCGCTGCTGGGCTCACAAATGAGCGTGTCTCTGGGAGCCCGCCAGAGCGATGGGGGGGGGGGGCGTGCTGTTTCGGGCGATGTGATTGCATTGTCTTCGTGCTTTAATTTCATGAGGGTGTCCCTTCCTACTGGACCAGCAGCCCTCTTGGCGACACACGGGGTCTTTGTGTGCTGAGAAAGTCCTCTGAGCATCCAGAACTGTAGAAATGTCCCAGAGGGTACCCCCACAGGGATGCCTATGAACAAGGGTTCGCCAACTGTGTGCCCGCTAGGAACCATTCCCGGGAAACAGGAGGGGACGGAAAAGAGGCACCGGTTCCAGGAGAAGGCTGGCCGGAGAGAGACCACCCGTTTCTCACCTCGGAGGATGCTGGTCACACAGTGACAGCCCTTCAGGGAGGCAAGTCACATAAACACAGGGAGAGAAAGGAATTCCACTCCTCTCTGAACACACTGAAAACTCTGACAGACCTTAAAAGCTACCCTTTGTCTACAAATTTCAGTGCACACTCAAACTTTCCCAAGTACAGGTATTCTAACTCGACAGGACAGACACAAGCATGAATAACAGGAAACCTATGTTAACATTTTTACCGAAGTTCTGCTTTTACTCGGCACACCAACTTGTTTTCTTTTCTTCTCAAAGAGTACATTGTTACTTCTTTTCTTTATTTTGCATGTATATTATTTGAGGCTCGCCCTTAGGGGTCTTGTCTTATTAAATCTTATAACCTAGACACTCTGTGTTCGGTCACTATTCCTCCATGTTCTCCTCACTTAGGAAACTTCTCTGTTCTCCTTTCAGTTCCTAGGGTGTAAATCTATATATCAGGTCTACCAGAAAGTTCTGTCCTTTTCTAACACAACAAGTTTCGACACGTAAGCACATGTTTATTTGGCGCATGTGTGCCTCTCTATTTTTATCACTTAATGTATACATACTGACGTAGCAAATCAACTAAAACAAAGTTGATTCACGTTAGTCTTCTGTGTGAAGCGATAGTGTACCCATGGCTACTGATAAAGTTCATTTACGCCACTGTAATTTTTACGAATTTCAACAAGGAAGAAATGCTACAGAAGCATGTCGAAATTTATTGAAAGTGTTTGGTGAAGGTACAGTTTCTGACAGGACATGAAGAAGATGGTTTGAAAAATTCGAAACAGGTGATTTCGACCTTTTTGATAAGCCACGTTCTGGGTGACTATCTTTGATCGATGACGATGTTGTTAAGACCATGTTGGAGCAAGATCCTTTTCTGACAACATCGGAGATCGCAGAAAGGCTTAATTCAGCTCAGCAAACCATTTCGGACCATATTCGGAAGATAGGATTGGTGTGGAAATATTCAAGATGGGTGCCACATAAATTAAACTAGAAGAATTTGGATGATCGAGTCGTCATACACACATCTCTGCTTGCTCGGAACAAAATCGAGCCCTTCTTGAACCGGATGATAACTGGGGATGAAAAGTGGATTACCTATGAAAACATCGTAAGGAAAAGGGCATATTGTGAACCCGGAAAACCTAGCCCTTCCACTTCTAAACCAAATTTGACTCTGAATAAGAGAATGTTGTGTATATGGTGGGACATTTGAGGACCAATACATTATGAGCTTTTAAAACCAAACGAAAAGCTCAGTTAGGAGAAGTATTGTCAGCAACTGGATAATTTAAAGACAGCAGTCCAAGAAAAGAGCCCGGCGATGTTCAATAGGAAGAACATCATACTGCATCATGATAATGCCAGGCCACATGCTGCTTTGGGGACTCGTCAAAAAATTGCAGAACTAGGCTGGGAAATTCTGTCATATCCACCATATTCCCCGGACTTAGCACCCTCTGACTATCACTTGTTTTTGTCCTTACAAAATTTTTTGAAGGGCAAAAAATTCAAAAATGAAGAAGATATCAAACGAGCACTGGTTCAATTTTTCGCATCAAAAGATAAAACATTTTCCAAAAATGGGATATACAAATTGCCCTCACGCTGGCAAGAAATCATTAATAATAATGGCAATTATATTATTTAATAAAGTTTATTGACGGTAAGAAAAATTTGTATTTTGTTTTATTCCAAAAACGGACAGAACTTTCCGGTAGACCCTATATATCTATATTTACACGTTTGCTCCTAAATTTAAATAAAAATGGAACCATCGCTTTTAAACCTACCCACGAATGTAACTCTATTCACTGTTCCTTCCAGCTTTTCTCTTGTGTCTACAGCTTACCAGGAGGAAGACTTTGTAAAGGCTGACTTAGCTTTCCCTGTGACGTGCTGTGGAGTCCGCCACCTGCAAAGTTTGCGGGGAGGACAGTCCCCACAAGATCGGCCCTCTCTCTGACAGCAGATGTAGGTCTGAGCGTCCTGGAGGGAATCACGGAGCTCACTGGACGTGGTTATGTTCAGAGCTGTGTTTTTGTTGTTGTTGTTTTTTGTATTTTTCTGAAGCTGGAAACGGGGAGAGACAGTCAGACAGACTCCCGCATGCGCCCGACCGGGATCCACCTGGCACGCCCACCAGGGGCGATGCTCTGCCCACCAGGGGGCGATGCTCTGGCCCTCCGGGGCGTCGCTCTGCCGCGACCAGAGCCACTCTAGCGCCTGGGGCAGAGGCCAAGGAGCCATCCCCAGCGCCTGGGCCATCTTTGCTCCAATGGAGCCTTGGCTGTGGGAGGGGAAGAGAGAGACAGAGAGGAAGGGGGGGGTGGAGAAGCAAATGGGCGCTTCTCCTATGTGCCCTGGCCGGGAATTGAACCCGGGTCCCCTGCATGCCAGGCTGACGCTCTACCGCTGAGCCAATCGGCCAGGGCCAGAGCTGTGTTTTATTACGGAGGAAGGACACACCGTAGGATCAGCCAAAGGAGGAGGACGGAGGTGGAGGACCGAGTCTGGGAAAGTGACCGATGTGGAGCATTCGTGTCCTCTCCCCGTGGAGGTAGGACAGTTCTTTCTCAGCATAGACGTGTGGGGGACGTACCCAGCACCCTGTCAATCAGGGGAGACCCTGAGCCTCCGTGTTCAGAGACGTCACTGGGTTCGTGGCCGACCTCAGCCCCCAGCCCCGGTGGGGGTCGAGATGAGGCTGTGTGACCCCACGTCCCTGCCCACATCACATTATTGCTACTGGCAGGCCCGGGTCCCCTCGCAAACAAAGCTACCTGACCAGGCTTGATATCCCAGAGGACTTGGAGATGGGCTCCCAGCAGCCGAGGGCAAAGGTCAGACCTCTTTTGGGGGGCCACGTTAAATTCTTTACTGCACACTTATTTATTCAAAAAAATTTAGAGCGTAGTGTTACTCATTTTGTGCCGAGAATACAAATACTCACGTTGCATCTAATCCTGCCTCATTTTAAGAGACTTATACTCTAGTGGGGAAGGGTCAATATGTCAGCACAGCTGGGGACCACAACATGACACAATTAGAGGTGTGACAGAGGTGAGGGGGGGTGGGAGCGGGTCAGGGAAGGAGGAGAAAACAGCAAGTCCGCGAGCGCTGGGGCGAGGTCCAGGGCAGGGACAGCACAGCCGGTGGGACCCTTGGTGTGAGCTGTTGTGAATGTTTGCACCCTGGCGGGGGGTAGGCTGATGATTCTCCTCAGCCTCAGTGATTTCTTGTAGACGCACTCCGAAGCTCCTTACCTTTCATTTTCTTCTCTTGGTCCCGTGTCCCAGTGACTGCCCATCCTTGGAACGCCACTTCCTTTCCAGGCAGGGATGTCTAAGTCACATACCCAGGGCCACTCGCCTCCGGCCACCGGAAGGCTGAGCGTCAGGAGGAAGGGGCTGTGGTCACTTACAGAAAAATAGAATCTTTTTTTTTTTTCAGTAAAAGCAAGTGGAAGTTCCTGGTCCGGGGGCAGGAAGTCACAGGACGTGGCACCGTCCCGTGGTGGTCCCGCGTGCTTCTCTGAGCGGGCCGTTGGTGCCAAAGAGTTTCAGCCACCTCAGAATATTCCTGTGACGGGCACATCAGCCAAGGACTGGATTGCTAACGGACTCAGTGCTTCAGGCACAAGCAGTCACTTTGATTATCACTTACTATTACAGGAAAAACTCAATCCTCAAAAAGATAAAACGTTAATGTATATAATAAAGGTACTCCAGCTCCAACCCTGGGTCAAAACCATGCCTCCTTGTTTAGAAAGCTCTCTTGTTTCCTTCACTTTTTCTGAGCGCTGGTTAAAATGAAAGTTTCAGACTCACGCTGGTGGAAAACCCCTGGACCGCTCACTTTCCCAAAGTGGACACGCGCCAGGAAACTGCGCGGAGGATCAAATGGCGACTCGCGGGCGGCGACCGGGACCGGGATTCAGGGACGTTCCTGTGCTTTCCTCACCGCGGGGACCTCGGCCACACGGAGCAACATGGCGCTCCGTATGGTGTTTCTGTGAAACTGCGATTTCTTTTTAATCCAGCAATATTGCTTTATTTTCTTACTGTGTTTTATTTAACTATTATTTTTTTAAAAAAGTTAAATGCGTTGGGGTAGCCGTGGTTATTAAGATTATATAGGATTCAGGTGCATAGTTCTATGATACATCGTCTGTCTATTGCTGTGTGTGCCCGCCACCCAAAGTCAAGTTTTCTGTCACCATACGTTTAGTCCCCATTACCCTTTACTGTTCCCCCAAGCCTTCTTCTCTGGGGACCCCCAAGTTGATGTCTGTGTCTGTGAGTTTCAGTTGTATGTCCCTCGTGTGAGTGGAATCATATGTTCCTTAGCTTTTTCTGTCAGACTGGTTTTACTGAGCACAGTACTCTCAAGGTCCATCCATGTTGTCACAGAAGGTCGTATTTCATCCTTCCCTGTGGCTGACTAGAGTCCCATTGGACATGTGTCCCACACCTTCCTTATCCAGCCCTCTGTGGATGGACACTTGGGTTGTTGCCTTGTCTTGGATAATGCTGCCACAAACATAGGGGTACGTGTGTCTTTGAGAATAAATGTTTTCAAATTCTTCAGGTCGATACCCAGAAGAGGGGTTGCTGGGTCATAGGGTAACTCTATTCTTAATTTTTTGAGGAACTGTTTTTGATTGAAACTGGTCATTTTTAAACGTGTCACCTCAGGGGCCCCCTCACCACACCTCACAGGGAACAGTTTTCAGGGTAAGAAAGTTAATAAAATAGTGTGAACCGCTCGTTGTCTGACCCAGAACATGCATGCTGAGAGAGGGCACGGGGCTCTCGGTGCCAAAAAAAAGAGCCTGCATTCACCCCAACCAGGGTCCACCTGGCAAGCCCACTAGGGGGCGATACTCTGCCCATCTGGGGCCATTGCTCTGTTGCTCAGCAACCAAGCTCTTCTCAGTGCCTGAGGCAGAAGCCATGGAGCCATCCTCAGCACCCAGGGCCAACTTTGCTCCAATGGAGCCTTGGCTGCGGGAGGGGAAGAGAGAGAGAGAGAGAGAGAGAGAGAGAGAGAAAGAGGAGGGGGAAGGGTGGAGAAGCAGATGGGCTTCTCCTATGTGCCTTGGCCGGGAATTGAACCCAGGACATCCACACACTGGGTTGATGCTCTACCACTGAGCCAACCAGCCAGGGCCTAAACCTGCTGGGACTTTTTTTTTTACCTTTTTCCCCCTTTTTTCTGAACTACCCAGGCTAGCTCATAGCCCTTTCCAGCCTGGTCCCATGCCCCTCCATGCACACGCCATACAATGAGCAATCATTATCTTAATACATAGTAATAATTTCCTGAGTTTTGCTTTTTACACTCCTATCGCTCACGACGCATCACTGTCCACAATAGTTTAGCCTTGCGACCTTTCTTCTGCTTTAATGTTTTTATTGTGGTCACATAAGCATGACACAAAATTTACCGTGAGTGACATTTAGCACAGTGTTGTGCAACCATCACCATCATTGAGTTCCGGAACATTCTCGTCACCCCAGAAGGAAATCCTGTACCCATGTCCCCACCACCACAAGCACCCCCCCCACTGCTCCCCCAGCCCCCCGGAAACCCCCCGCCTGCTTTCGGCGTCTACGGATCTGCCAGCACTGGACATTCCGTGTCCATGGAATCATACGTGTAGCCCTGTGTGCGTGTGGCTTCTTTCCCTCCGCGTCACGTTTTCAGAGAAATCCTGGGGCTCTTCCCCTGGGGGCCCCCGGATGCTCTCTCGTCTGGCAGGAAGAGAGCACGCCCGGGTCTGGAGGGTCCTGACGTGGCAGACGGGGACGGCAATCTCAGAGTGACGAGGAGAGGAAGACAACCAAGGGGACGTAGACAGGAGCAGGGGGGGCCCCGGGGCACAGGCCACCTTCCGGGGGTGCCAGGTGGCCCCACCGCTGAGCTGCTGGCTGCACGCCCGCAGATGGGACGGCACGGCATCCGCCGGCTCCTGGCACCTGCTCCCCAGACGACCGACAGACAGCCCGTGCCCGTGCCCAGCTTGGCTCGCACCCTCCGGTCACTCGAGGAGGCCCGGGCTCCAGCCACCTGCTCCCCAGATGACCAGCAGACAGCCCGGGCCTGTGCCCAGCTTGGCTCACACCCTCCGGTCACTCGAGGAGGCCCGGGCTCCAGCCACCTGCTCCCCAGATGACCGGCAGACAGCCCGTGCCCGTGCCCAGCTTGGCTCGCACCCTCCGGTCACTCGAGGAGGCCCGGGCTCCTGCACCTGCTCCCCAGATGACCGGCAGACAGCCCGTGCCCGTGCCCAGCTTGGCTCGCACCCTCCGGTCACTCGAGGAGGCCCGGGCTCCTGCACCTGCTCCCCAGATGACCGGCAGACAGCCCGGGCCTGTGCTCAGCTTGGCTCACACCCTCCGGTCACACGAGGCGGCCCGGGTTCCTGGCACCGGTGTCATCTGGCGCGTTTCCTTCTGCGCGTCCACGGCGGCAGAACAAGGTAATCAGCTCGGACGTCTGATCGGAGTTCTGCTCGCGTGTTAGCCCCCAGGGAGGTCGTTGAAGCCAGGGGACCCTCTCGTCACTGACATGCAGAGAAGCAGCTCTGCTTCTTATAATGGGTGGGAGGTGGGCCCTCCCATTGGGCTTCAAGTTCAAGGCCGAGCCTCTTTGCCCACGGTCTCCTCATTTGCCAGTGTGTCACGGGTCACCAGAGAGGTCCCCGCAGGCAGAGTACTCAGCACCAGCACCCTGGCTTGGGAGCAGCTGAGCACTCCCAGCAGCAGCACTGAGCCAGGCCGGCTCGTCCACACGGCTCACTCAGACGCTCCCCAGTGAGCTGCCCCCCGCCATCCCCGAAGCCGTCAGCCACCGAGGGCACCAGCCAGGCTTCCACAGTAATTAACAAAATAAAACAAAGCTTAGGGTGGCTTGGCTCCCGTCTGTCCCTGGGCTCTGACGCTGGGGACACTGGTTTGGACACGTCCCCCTGGAGCTCCCTCGAGGCTGTGTTGGACACGTCCCCCCAGATCCCCCTCGAGGCTGTGCTGGACACGTCCCTCGAGGCTGGGCACATGCTTCCTTGGTCCTCTCTTGTCAGTCTCTTCCTGCTGGACCTTTGGTGCATGGCACACTCAGTGCCACCTATATCCTGGGAGATGGGCTTAGTGACTTCCAGAAAACCTGGTCTGTTTTCTCCAGGATGATCCTCAAGGCCTCCCTAGCAGTCATGACAGGCCCCTGAGTAAGTCAGAGTAGCTCCCAGTCAAATGTTCTGTGCTGAGTGAATAACTGAGGTCACTCCCAAATCTAACTGTCCCAAACTGGATCTCCATCCAGGATGACTACACGGTCCTTACAGAACCCTAGCCCTCCGAGTCGGAGGGGACCTCTGTGTCATATGCCCCTTGCTGAAGGCCTTCTGCACAAATGCTTACTGAGCCTCGTCTGACCCTTTGTGAGATGACCCAGCCCCCATGTGGTGGAAAGTGCCAAGATGGTCCAGCCCCTCACGAACAAACGCCACAAGGCAGCCTGTGACGGTCCAGAGGACAGAGTGCCCCTGAGAGGAACCGAAGGGGCCCCCTGCAGCGTACTGCACTGGACTGGAGAACTGGCCTCGCCTCCAACAGGAGCCACCGAGGGGTGTAGACACGAGTGTGACCCGACAGGGCTTTGCTTTAGGACAGGAGGGTGCCGGGCGGGGGGCGGGGAGGCTTGGCTGAACCTCGGAGAAAGGAGCACAGACTCGGAAGGAAAGCGGGGTGATGGGGGGGAGGGAGACCCGCAGGGAGCACCAGTCAGAGAGCGCAGGGTGCACAGAGCCACACGGGGTGGCGGGCAGGGGGAGCTCAGAGAAAGTGCTGCAGACGGTCTCTCTCAGCCACGGAAGGCAACAAAGATTGAAAGGGCTGTTGGGGCCTTGACCGGTTGGCTCAGTGGTAGAGCGTTGGCCTGGTGTGCGGAAGTCCCGGGTTCGATTCCCGGCCAGGGCACACAGGAGAAGCGCCCATCTGCTTCTCCACCCCTCCCCCTCTCCTTCCTCTCTGTCTCTCTCTTCCCCTCCCACAGCCAAGGCTCCATTGGAGCAAAGATGGCCCGGGCGCTGGGGATGGCTCCATGGCCTCTGCCTCAGGTGCTAGAGTGGCTCTGGTTGCAACAGAGCGACGCCCCAGATGGGCAGAGCATCGCCCCCTGGTGGGCATGCTGGGTGGATCCTATCGGATGCATGTGGGCGTCTGTCTGACTGCCTCCCAGCTTCTAACTTCAGAAAAACACAAAATACAAGGGCTGTTGGTTGTTGGTGCACATATGTGCTGACCGCAGGTGGCCCGGCACCTCACAGACACACTCGGTCCAGGTCAGCTTGTGCGCAGCCTAACTCGCCGCCTGTCGGGAGACTTCCGATGGCCACCACGTGCGGACTCACCTATCTGATACTGTGCATGTGTGTGAGACCTGGGTGCACATTTAGAATAAAAGTATCTGGCCAGGAGGTAAGTTCATACTCCAACAGCGTTTATTTAGAAACTCACACTCCACACGTTTCAGGAAATAGAAGCTCTTGTCTGGCTTTGTGACCCACCGACCCCGGGAGGCGTCCGTTCAGTCTATCTGCCTGGATGTCGGGGTCATAAAATGATGGTGTCGGACTGCGTTCTTTCAAGAAGAATCTTCCAAGTCTCAAAAACAACACCCAGAACGACAAGCAGAAAAACACATCTAACTTGTCGCTCCCACGATTCTAAGCAAGCTCCGATCGGCCCCTCAGACCCTGAACCTTTTTTTTCTTCTGTGTCCGAAATCAACAGATTATGTTTCACACACACTCGTCATCTCTACGGAGGGCATGGTGGACTGGAAATCTGATGGGACAGGGAAAAAGACATTACATAAAAATATAAAAGTGTCGTGCGTCTCTCCCAGGGCCACCTCTCGCTCACACAGGCGGGAAGCGTCCGCTGGACACCCCGAGGCACCTTCAGGTAGAGCTCCGGCCGGCGCCCTGACCCCCCTGTGGGGCGGATGCGTCTACGTCTGTGCCTCTCGTCCCGCGGCCAGGGTGGTCACTTCCACGTCGTGTGGCCCAGCCGGGTCCCTGGCCTCCAGGTGCTCGACCACGGCGTAGCCCAGCATGGCCAGACACAGGGTCCCCAGGAGGATGTAGAGTTTGACGCTGACGCACAGGAAGGTGCTGTAGCCGAAGGCGATGACGAACCCCAGGGCTTCCCAGAGGCGGTAGTTGGCGAAGGCGGCCTCCTTGGTCTGGTCGAACAGGACGCCGTAGAGGGCTGCGGAGGAGAGAGTGGGTGAGTGCAGGACGGGGACACCACAGGCGCGTCTCCCCATCGCTGCCGAGCGTGGTGGCGCTTTCCCACGGCCCAGTGTCCTCGGCAAAACCAGGAGGACCTTTCCCTTTAAAATAAACAAAAAAAAACACAAAACAAATAGCAGAACAGTTTTAGCCTGGCCTGGGGTGGCACAGTGGATGGAGCATTGACCTGCAATGCTGAGGTTGCCGGTTCGAGACCCTGGGCTTGCCTGGTCACAGCATAGGACAAGCAAGCAATGAACAGCTAAAGTGAAGCAGCTATGAGTTAATGTTTCTCCCTCCCTGCTTCCTTCCATTTTTCTCTCTCTGTAAAAATCAATACATAAAAAAAATATTTTTGCATTTTTCTGAAGTGAGAAGCAGGGAGGCAGAGAGACAGACTCCTACATGCGCTCAACCGGGATCCACCCGGCATGCCCACCAGGGGGTGATGCTCTGCCCATCTGGGGTGTCGCTCTGTTGCAATCAGAGCCATTCTAGCACCTGAGGCAGAAGCCATGGAGCCATCCTCAGCGCCCGGGCAAACTTTGCTCCAATGGAGCTTTGGCTGCAGGAGGAGAAGAGAGAGACAGAGAGGAGGAGAGGGGGAGGGGTGGAGAAGCAGATGGGCGCCTCTCCTGTGTGCCCTGGCCGGGAATCGAACCCGGGACTTCCACATGCCGGGCTGACGCTCTACTGCTAAGCCAACCAGCCAGGGCCAATACATAAAACCTTTAAAAAATAACTTTAGGCAGTGGATTATATTACGGAGAATGGTGACACTGTCTAGCCGTGAAGGGACACCACAGACGTAAGAACCACAGGATTTATGACCCGTGAGCACTGGTGACCCCGTGCAGTGTCCCCGCCAGGCCTCTGCGCTGACCGCCCGCCTGTGATGATTTTCCGAGCTCTGTAACACCATCCGCCCAGCGTCCGCTGGGCCCCTTGCTTTTCTCTGCACGTTGGTACAATCCCCCCAACACCTCTCACACCACCCGTGTGTCCTTCTGTCCTCGTAGACTGTGCCCTCCCTGAGTCGGGGGCCCGTTCTCATCTAGAATGGTCATTTCCAGGGCCCCCAACGTGTCAGCAAGAATTCTTAGCAAATGGTTAAGTGGGCGAATAGGTGGACAGTGACTCCCTGGGGTGAGTCAGGCACCGACAAGCCCGTGCCCCCAGAGCCACCACGCTCGGTCAGAGACCCACATGCTCCTCCCGAGGGTCAGTGGTGACACGAGACGGTGGTGGGCGATTCCAGAGGAGACAGAGGCAGCCCTTCCTCCGCTCCCTTCCGGCTACAACCCGAAGCCCAGGTCTCCTGCATCTCTCAGCTCAGATGCGTCACTGCCCAGAAGACACCTCTTGGCATTTGGTCCCTCAGCTGTGAGGCCATCGGGCAGATATCAGATATAAGTTAAGTGACACGTTTTAACAGCCCATGGGCTTCGGGAGAACAAGAGTCCGGAGCGTCGAGAACAAGGTGCCCTTCTTGTCCAAGAGTCAGCTGAGTGTCCCCTTCGGAAAGTCGATGTGCAGAGAGAATCCAGTGACAAAACCTGGCTTTCTCCGGGTCTGCTTCTGAAATCGGACCCTGAGGAGGAGGAGATGGACCCGCGGGGAAAAGCAGCCCAGAAGCTCCGCTAGCTCACACGCCTTGCGTTCTGAACACCCCGTCCGCGTCTGGGAGCAGGGGAGCCCTCGGGACGGACGGGACGGGACAGGAGGACTCGGGACCCGGGGGTGGCGGGAAAGCTGGCCGTACCTCTGGCCGTGCAACAAGGGGACAAGACTGAGGAGGCCATGTGGCCACTGGACAAGAGATGGAGCCCTTTCTGCTTCCTCCCTCTGAGCGGGGCTCTGTCCCAAGGAGGCTGGATCGGGACCAGAGGGAGCAAGCCTCGAGACACCTGACACCAGCAATGGACTGGCCATTTAAGAAAACGCAGAGAAGGGGCGTGGGCGGAACCACTGGCCCCGTTTGGGAATATTCGTGAGTGACTTCGGGAGCCGTCTGGGGAGGAGCAATAAACAACGTCAGGCTTTTCAGGAAATTACTTGTGATCTGGTTCCTACTGTCATCCACATGTCAAGGAAGCAACCCATTCACCCTGGCCCGATAGCTCGGCTGGTTAGAGCATCGTCCCGAAGCACAGAGGTTGCCGGTTCGATCCCCGGTCTCCGGTCGGGGCCCATATGGGAACAGTTGTTCCTGTCTCTCTCCTGCTCTCTCCCTTCCTCTCTCTAAAAATCAATAAATAAACGTTAAGAAAAAGAAGAAGAAGAAAGCCACAGCTTCACTGTCAAATTCCAGCAGTGGACGGAGGTCACGGTGGGCAGAGGGGAAAGACCCCCACGAGAGAGGGAAGTAGCTAGAAACAGTATTCCAGCAGCTCTGAAGTCACTTCCCAGGCATGCGGAGGACTGGACAGGTAAGTAAAGGTGGTGTGCGTCGCGGGGACCGGTTTGCTCGCTGTCAGGGGCGTCCCAGAGCCGGGGGGAGGGGAGGACAATGGCGAGATGAGCCTGGGGTGCAGGAACCAAGGCGGGGACACCCGTGTGCACGCAGCCTCGTTCAGCAGACGTGCAGACACAGACCCAGAAGTCAGTACAGACCCGTGGGTGTGCGTGGGTCAGCATCCACACCCCCATCTCCTCACCCGTGCTCGAGGGCGAGCACGCCTGGAAGCCATGTCACCTCAGTGGCAGAGTTTCTGCCACCACGTCCACAACAAGAGGACCTTGGAGAAATGGCTGATTCTAAGAGAGTTACAGGACGGACCCGGAATGTTTGGTAGTCCAAGAAAGTAGGAACGGACTTAAAAAACAGATGGGGCGTGTCCGAAAGGACACAGGCGCCCCCGGTGGGTGTCCAGGGCTGGGACAACCACAGAGCGACTGAACGAACAACGCAGGCTTGGGGTGCAGCCAGAGGGCACTGCGGGCGCACAGCCTCCGGGGCAGCGCAGGTGAGCGGCTGGGTCCGCGCCTCAATCTTCCTCACAGAAGAGTCACACTGGGTTTGTGTACACGCCCCCTCCCTGGAGGGGGAGGGCGGGGAGCCGCCCTGGTCGCTGGCAGACAGGGCCACTGGGGAGCAGAGGGCGGCAGCCCTGCCGTGGAGAAGTCTGGCAGGTGCCCGGTCGGCCGGCGAGGAAGGCTCACCCCCTCAGCGCTGGTCACGAGCTCCCTGGACTGATGTGATGAGAACGGCACTTTACCCCGGGGTCTTTCTTCCTTCCCCAAACCCACCATCCCGGGCCAGACACGAGAAAAATATCAGACAAATCCACATGAAGGGGAAATCTCTAAACCGACCCATAGTCCTCAGAAGTGTCAAGTTCACGAAAAAGAAATAATAATAATACTAATAAATGAGACACTGTCGCAGGCCAGACTAAGGAGACGTAGGACTAAGGGCAATGTGGCACCCTGGATGAGATCCTGAGGACCCCAAGGACAGCAGAGGGGGAACCCCACATAAGGTCCGAAGCCCAGTTCGGTCACGAACCCTCGTTAACGGCTGTGTTTTGACAGGAGTACCAGGTTTTCTAAGACGTAACATGACAGGAAGAGGTGATGATATACGGGAACTCTCTGCACGGGCTTTGACACTTCTCTGTAAATCTAAAATTATTCCAAAATAAAAAGGCTATTTAAAAAGGAAAAAAAAAAAAGGCTTGCTCTCAGCCTGACCTGTCTCTCATCGTCCCAGAGAGGACCCCCCCCCCCCGTGAGAGTGACTGGACGCCGACTCCCGTCCTGGGGGGGGGGGCGTGGACAGGTCAGTGGTCAGGCAGTCCCGGCCGGTTGGAAAAAACAGGTCCGTGAACGGGGCACGTGAGAGAAGTCAGGTTTCCGAGTCGATCAGCCGGAAAACGGGAGTCCTGGCGGCGACCAGGGCACGGGAGTATTTTTAGACCAGACATCCCAAATCTGAAAGGCAGCTCACTGGCATGTGAGGGTTGCTGTGGCAACAGCACCCGCCCCGTCAGGAAGCTGTCATTGTGAATAAACAGATGGGAGCCACTGGCCCGGATCAACCAGGACTCGGGAGGCGTAGGAGCATCCGAGCACCGCGGGAAACAGTGACCCGCCAGGAAAGTCCCTGCCTCTGACTTGCTCTCAGCTGGGGAGCTGTGACAGGTGACAGTCAGTGTGACGCCCAGACAGGGCACAAGGGGCAGGCTGCTCTGACGGGCACTCCATCTCGGTCACTAGGACGGGGTGTGCTCACGGGTGTTCTTAAAAGAGAGGCACACATTCAGCAAGAATAGCATTTGAAATCTTATTTGCGATTAAAAAAAATGGTTTGACCATAAAAAGAGAGAGAGAGAGAGAGAGAGAGAGAGAGAGGCTCTTGGGAGGTGACAAAAGCTTTAGAAATTTCTAGTTTTTAAAATACAGAGACGGCCCTGACTGGATGGCTCTGTTGGTTAGAGCTCGTCCCTGTACACAAAGGTTATGAGTTCGATCCCCGGTCAGGGCACATACAGGAAGAGATGAATGTTTCTATCTCTCTCTAAAAACAAAATAAATCAATAAATAAGTTAAAAACAAGTAAAATACAGAGACCACACAGACACACCACGGCGCAGGGTCGCAAGCTCTCAGGGTGCCTGGCTGTGAAAATATCATTCCTCGCTGAGACTGGGGTCCGCAGAGACCCCAGGGACACCCTCAGATGCATGAGAGTTCCCTGAGCACTAAGCTTTTTATCTACACAGAGAGACAGAAATAATCCACTTCACAGGCGCCTCCTCCTTCCGGTCTTTCTCCGAGTCGTTCACTGGACCTCGCGGCCACCGCGCACAACCCACCAATGTCTCTGCGTCTGGGAGGATGACAGCGAGGACTCCTGTATCTCAGGGAGAAAGGAGACCAGGCATTTTTACTGCCGCCTCTGAAACTCGTGCAGAATTACAGTAGAGCACGTCCTGCGGTTTCTTACGCCGGCCCCCTCACCCGACGCCTAATGTGTGAATGCGCTTAAAACTCAGGCGAACTCGGCACGTCAGCTGACCTTTGGGGAAGCTGAATGGCATAAGTACGCACTGTAAGGTCGGTGGATAGAGGGATAGTCATGTGGAGAACTCAGACCCGCCCACTTTGGCTAGGACCGCCCACAATCAAGCCCGCCAAAGGAAGCTTCCCAGGAACCATTTGGAAAGAAGCGATCGTCTGCCAGCCAGTGAAATTTCACCACGTCATAGTAGCTCCACTTCCCTAGAGGGACCCTTTAAATATCTCCCACACGGTTTAATCCGTGCAACTTCCTTGACCTCCATCTCTCCTCCATCTTTCTTTCCTCGGGGCCAGGGAACCTTGCCGGGCGGGATGTGTGCTCTGTACCCAATAAAGCCATCTGCTATTCCACACTTTGTGGCTCTAGCCTCTTCCTTCCTTCTCGCGGGGAAAAATACCTTACATGCACGTGGAGCATTCAGCAAAACCCTGGGTGCCTCTCCCGCCCCCGCGGGGGTGCTAACTGATACTCTCTCCCTCTGCTCACTGGGCAGAATCCCCGCAGGTGACGTGGCCAGCCGCTGGCGTATAATTCCGACGCCAAGGACAGCTAGACGGAGTTTCTGTTCATCCCTCCCTGAATCTCGCTCCTGCTGTCGGCCTGTGAGGGGTCTCAGTCCTTCCCCCCAGGTGTGGCCCTTGATCCAAACACACCCCAGTGACAGCCCTGTGCCAAACACGTGTGTCACGGGCTCAGGACGTCACAAGAGCCACCGACCGCCCTGCGCCAAACACGTGTGTCACCGGGCTCAGGACGTCACAAACGCCACCCCCCACCCTGTGCCAAACACGTGTGTCACGGGCTCAGGACGTCACAAACGCCACCCACCGCCCTGCACCAAACACGTGTGTCACAGGCTCAGGATGCCACAAACGCCACCCACCGCCCTGCACCAAACACGTGTGTCACTGGGCTCAGGACGTCACAAACGCCACCCACCGCCCTGCACCAAACACGTGTCACGGGCTCAGGATGCCACAAATGCCACTGGGCTCAGGACGTCACATATGCCACTGGGCTCAGGACGTCACATATGCCACTGGGCTCAGGACATCACAAATGCCACTGGGCTCAGGACGTCACATATGCCACTGGGCTCAGGACATCACAAATGCCACTGGGCTCAGGATGTCACAAACGCCACCCACCGCCCTGCACCAAACACGTGTCACGGGCTCAGGATGCCACAAACGCCACCCACCACCCTGCGCCAAACACGTGTGTCACTGGGCTCAGGACGTCACAAACGCCACCCACCACCCTGCGCCAAACACGTGTGTCACTGGGCTCAGGACGTCACAAACGCCACCCCCCACCCTGCGCCAAACACGTGTGTCACTGGGCTCAGGACGTCACAAACGCCACCCCCCACCCTGCGCCAAACACGTGTGTCACTGGGCTCAGGACGTCACAAATGCCACCCCCCACCCTGCGCCAAACACGTGTGTCACTGGGCTCAGGACGTCACAAACGCCACCCCCCACCCTGCGCCAAACACGTGTGTCACTGGGCTCAGGACGTCACAAACGCCACCCCCCACCCTGCGCCAAACACGTGTGTCATGGGCTCAGGACGTCACAAACGCCACCCCCCACCCTGTGCCAAACACGTGTGTCACTGGGCTCAGGACGTCACAAACGCCACCCCCCACCCTGCGCCAAACACGTGTGTCACGGGCTCAGGACGTCACAAACGCCACCCCCCACCCTGCGCCAAACACGTGTGTCACTGGGCTCAGGACGTCACAAACGCCACCCCCCACCCTGCGCCAAACACGTGTGTCACTGGGCTCAGGACGTCACAAACGCCACCCCCCACCCTGCGCCAAACACGTGTGTCACCGGGCTCAGGACGTCACAAATGCCACTGGGCTCAGGACGTCACAAATGCCACTGGGCTCAGGACGTCACAAACGCCACCGACCGCCCTGCACCAAACACGTGTGTCACTGGGCTCAGGACGTCACAAACACCACCCCCCACCCTGCGCCAAACACGTGTGTCACTGGGCTCAGGACGTCACAAACGCCACCCACCACCCTGTGCCAAACACGTGTGTCATGGGCTCAGGATGTCACAAACGCCACCCACCACCCTGCGCCAAACACGTGTGTCATGGGCTCAGGATGTCACAAACGCCACCCACCGCCCTGCGCCAAACACGTGTGTCACCGGGCTCAGGACGTCACAAACGCCACCCACCACCCTGCGCCAAACACGTGTGTCATGGGCTCAGGATGCCACAAACGCCACCCACCGCCCTGCGCCAAACACGTGTGTCACTGGGCTCAGGACGTCACAAACGCCACCCACCACCCTGTGCCAAACACGTGTGTCACTGGGCTCAGGATGTCACAAACGCCACCCACCACCCTGCGCCAAACACGTGTGTCAGGGGCTCAGGTTGTCACAAACGCCACCCACCGCCCTGAGCCAAACATGTGTGTCACTGGGCTCAGGACGTCACAAACGCCACCCACCACCCTGCGCCAAACACGTGTGTCATGGGCTCAGGATGCCACAAACGCCACCCACCGCCCTGCGCCAAACACGTGTGTCATGGGCTCAGGATGTCACAAACGCCACCCACCACCCTGCGCCAAACACGTGTGTCAGGGGCTCAGGTTGTCACAAACGCCACCCACCGCCCTGAGCCAAACATGTGTGTCACTGGGCTCAGGACGTCACAAACGCCACCCACCACCCTGCGCCAAACACGTGTGTCATGGGCTCAGGATGTCACAAACGCCACCCACCACCCTGCGCCAAACACGTGTGTCACGGGCTCAGGACGTCACAAACGCCACCCACCACCCTGCGCCAAACACGTGTGTCACGGGCTCAGGATGCCACAAACGCCACCCACCGCCCTGAGCCAAACATGTGTGTCACTGGGCTCAGGACGTCACAAACGCCACCCACCACCCTGTGCCAAACACGTGTGTCATGGGCTCAGGACGTCACAAACGCCACGGACCACCCTGCGCCAAACACGTGTGTCACTGGGCTCAGGACGTCACAAACACCACCCCCCACCCTGCGCCAAACACGTGTGTCACTGGGCTCAGGACGTCACAAACGCCACCCACCACCCTGTGCCAAACACGTGTGTCATGGGCTCAGGATGTCACAAACGCCACCCACCACCCTGCGCCAAACACGTGTGTCAGGGGCTCAGGTTGTCACAAACGCCACCCACCGCCCTGAGCCAAACACGTGTGTCACTGGGCTCAGGATGTCACAAACGCCACCCCCCACCCTGCGCCAAACACGTGTGTCATGGGCTCAGGATGTCACAAACGCCACGGACCGCCCTGCGCCAAACACGTGTGTCACGGGCTCAGGACGTCACAAACGCCACCCACCACCCTGCGCCAAACACGTGTGTCACGGGCTCAGGATGTCACAAACGCCACCCACCACCCTGCGCCAAACACGTGTGTCACGGGCTCAGGACGTCACAAACGCCACCCACCACCCTGTGCCAAACACGTGTGTCATGGGCTCAGGATGTCACAAACGCCACCCACCACCCTGCGCCAAACACGTGTGTCAGGGGCTCAGGTTGTCACAAACGCCACCCACCGCCCTGAGCCAAACATGTGTGTCACTGGGCTCAGGACGTCACAAACGCCACCCACCACCCTGCGCCAAACACGTGTGTCACGGGCTCAGGACGTCACAAACGCCACCCACCACCCTGCGCCAAACACGTGTGTCACGGGCTCAGGACGTCACAAACACCACCCACCACCCTGCGCCAAACACGTGTGTCACGGGCTCAGGATGTCACAAACGCCACCCACCACCCTGCGCCAAACACGTGTGTCATGGGCTCAGGACGTCACAAACGCCACCCACCGCCCTGAGCCAGCAGGAAGACGGTGAAAACCAAGCTCTGGAAACCGCCGGCCTTGGGTTTGGTCAAGGATGTCTTCCCGGCTGCTGCAAGCCGGCAAATCGCAGCTCCTAAGACAGGAGCCGCCCGGGAGACCCGAGTGCTTGACCGTGAGGTTGTGGGCACTGCTCTCCTCCGTGCAGGGCTGCGGCCAGGCCTCCGTCCCTGGAAACGCGGGCTGGTGGCTTGTCTGGGGACTGGCCCACTGCAGTTCCCGGCCCCCAGGTGTTCCCTGGCTGGGGGTGGGACGTGATGTCTACAAGGGAAGGGGATCTCTTCCGAGACAAAGCCAGCAGCCAGGGGCACTGGGAGGTCTCGCCAAGCTGCCGATTGCCGGGGCGCCGATGGCCAGCCTCCTGGGGCCTCCGACCCCCTCCCCCAGTGCCGGCCACGGAGGGGTCTGCAGGGAAGTCGGGGCTGAGGCGCCTGCCCGCATCTCCCTTGTTTCCGGCCACCATCCAGACGCGGCCTGCAGTCTCCACCCTCTGCGCACTGTCCCCACACCCTGCTTCCTCCTCTCTCCGGGGCCCTCGGAACCCCTCAGACACAGCTCGTCTCCCTGTGGAAAGCAGGACCTGCCACCCCAAGGCGCCTCCTGGACACTCCAGTCACGTGGGTACCGCCGACTTTCACGTCTGGCCCCCCGTGGGGGTTGCCCGAGCCCCCCTGCTCTGAGCTGCCCAGAGACTCCCGGGACCTCAGCCCACCCCCCTCCCAGCCCTGACCCCTCACATTCCCCCCACGACCCATCCCCGCTGTCCTGCACGACGTGGGTGACTGTGACCTCTCTGTCCAGTCCTCCCCGCTCAGCCGAAGGCTCACGAGGCCGGGCTGCTCCCTGTCACACTCACGTGGACTGGCATCTCCACCCGGAGCATCAGGGCTGCCCTGGCCTCTCTTCTTCCCCCGTGGACCTCGGGGCCCAATCCCTGCTCTGCCCTCATGGCCGGCCTCTGCACGCGGCTTCTCTCTGCCCCGTGACACACAGAGGAGACCAGCACCCACCTGGGAGGCCACCTGAGTGAGCGTCCCCCCCGATAGGACATCCGGCGCCCAGTACACTGCACAGGCTCGGTGTGTGCCGTCTGCACAACTGTCGTCGGCTGTGACTCCTTGAAAAAAATCGCGCATATCAGGCACGACCATCCCTCACCCCGTCCTCATGACGCCCGAGTCCCCATGTGCTGTTACTCCAGCTTCCTCCCCCGACCCCCCACCGGGTCAAGAGAAACCCCCCCCCACCCTTCCGTCCATCCGCACCTGCTCCCACGATTCCCTCCTCGGTCCCCCCATCTTCTCCGCCCCCTCTCCTGGCTCTTTCCGCCACCTTCTCATCAGAACCCTCAACTCTGAAACGGAAAGTGGCCGTCATCAGTGATAGGCGTGAGAACCCACCACCCTCCGTGCTGTGCCCCCCCCCCCACCGGAGCCCTCTCTCTGTCCCATTTGGAGCAAAGACCTGCCACCTCCATCCGTGAGTCAGGTCCCCAGGCTCCCAGGAGCGCCCGTCACTGGCCGACTCACTGCCCTCAGCGCTAACTCCCCCTCCCCCCACCTCCCTTGCCCTGGACGCACGGCGCTGCCCCCAGGTGCGTGTTGTCTGTGTGGGGTCCCCCCGGCAGACCTGTCCCTCGCACAGCTGAGCGTGTCACCCCGTGTCCTCAGCCTCTCCGCCTCGCCCCCTCCCGCACCCCCACCCCGCCCGTCCCTCTGTGTTCCCCGTTCGCCGTGGCGGGAACACAGCGTCCCCAGTGCGATGGTGCCGGAAAGGGGCCTGTGGGAGGTGACGAGGTCCTGAGGGCGGGGGCCCCAGGGTGGCATCACTGTCCACATGAAGGGGACCCCAGAACTCCCTACCCATCTGCAACGTGAGGTCGTCTGTGAACCGGGCAGTGGGCTCTCACCAGACCAGAATCTACGGCAGCCTCGACCGTGAGCTCGCAGACTCGGAACTGTGAGGAGTACACGTCCACTGTTCACGAGCCCCTGGTGTGTGGTGTCCCAGACAGACAGACAGACAGCGTCCTCCAGCACCACAGCTCCGCCTGGACCACCTCAACCAGGACCTGACTCAGGTGACCTCCAGGATGAAGCCGGACCCCCCTCCCGGTTCTCCCAGGACACTAACCCCCGCCCCTTCCACACACACACACCCTGATCTGAGGGGGACGTCGCCATAGGAACCTGTGAGCTGCTCTACTGCAGAAGTTACACCTCCACCTCCCACTCAACGAGAGCACCCGAGGGTCTGTCTCCCATGCCCCGCCCCCGCACGCAGGGGCACAGCCCACCGCTCGGCAAGCGAGGAGCGTCCTCAGGAAGGGACTGGGCACGCGGGCGGATCTCTGTCGCATCGTGGATGTGAGTGAATGCTCAGAGAACCCCTCACACCCCCGGCACGGAGCGGGACCCTCCCGTCCCGTGTGGGTCCCCGCCCTGCCCTCCCTGCCGGGGCGCCTCTCCGCGGGGCTCTGAGCGGCAGGGCCTCCCCACACCCTGTCCCCCCAGCTGCCCCGACGCGGGGCCCGGGCACTCACCATTGTTCTGCGTCTGCCAGACGGCGTCCGCCATGCCCCAGAGGCCAGAAAACACGAAGAACACGGCCAGCTGGTCCGGCTTTGGTTTCCACAGCAAGAGGGCGACGATGCAAGACAGGTGGGTGACCGCCCCTGCACGGGCAGAGGGGGGAGCACCACCCCTCAGCGGAGCTCCGGCCACAGGGAGCTCGGGCCACAGGGAGCTCGGGCCACAGGGAGCTCCGGCCACAGGGAGCTCCGGCCACAGGGAGCACCTCCCGGCCCTCGCTTCCCGCGGGGGGCAGTGTTTCCTGCGAGCTCTGCAGCGGGGTTTCTGCAGGCGGGTCCGACAGCAGAGTGCGGGGCGCGCGTGCACCCTGCCGAGTGTGACCGCAGCCCTGCTGACCCCTGGTCTCGCTCGCCGCCCGGCGGGGCAGTGGGGTGGCGGCTCACAGAGGAAAACCTTGTCGTGCCCGGGCAGAGACGCCCCCAGTGATGCGGGTTCAGGCATAACGAGAGAGAAGGGCTTCTCATTGGGGCAACGGGAGACCCGTGCCCACCGTGGAAGCTGGCCTTCCGGACGGGGAGGGGGCAGCAGAACCCTCGACCTCAGCCCTCCTAACTTTATCCTCATGGGCTGTATTTATTTCTGCTGACAGCGTGCCTCTGGATGCAGCCACAGAGCGGCTCACGACCCTCCCAACGCCACTGACCACGTGGAACGTGGGGGTGGGTACCGGCCGCCCTGAGGCTGTGTGCCCTCAGGGAAGCTACTACACTTCTCTGTTCCTCATCCGCAGAGTGGGCAGTGCCTACTCCGTAGGGCGGTTTGACTGGGGGGTCAGCATGAGAGGGAAGAGAATATGCTAATCGCTTGGCCCTGGTTGGCTTCGTGGACAGAGACCCTTAGCCCTCCACTGGGCAGCGGGTGACCGTGCTGTTAACACCCTGATTTCTCATCACTCACATTGTCCCTGGACCCTCTTCCTTCCCTTCCTGAGAGAGAGAGAGAGAGAGACAGAGAGAGAGAGAGAGAGAGAGAGAGAGGAGGGTGTGTGTCTAGCAGAGGGGTGGTCAGCTTTGGAAGATCAGGTGGACACAGGGCACATCCCACAGGAGACACGCCCGACTCCCCGCCTTACCCGTGACCAGAGGGCGGGTGGGCCAGTGCCCCCCCCACCCTCCCCACTCTGCTGCCTCAGGGTCCCCGCTCACAGCTCAGCCACAGCGCCAGCCCGACAGAGCCGGCGCCCGAGGGGCGTTCCTGGCGGGAACCCGGCCGGTGCCCACCTACCGAAGGCGTAGAGCGCGATCCTGCCCGTGTACTGAGACGCCTTCCCGTACAGCAGGGAGCACAGCGCGTTGGTGGCCGAGAAGCAGATCATCACGTAGCCCACGAAGTGGATGCCCAGGGAGCAGGTGGCGTAGGACTGAGGGGGGAAGAACGCAGAGCCGGGTCGCACGCCTCCTCGCGCCGAAACGCGTCCCGCCCGGGGGCGGCTGCCCGGGGGCGGCTGTCCGGCTGAGCTGGCCGGAGAGGCCTCCGCCCGGGCTTTCCACCTCCCCGTGCGGGACGGCGCCGACCCTTGTAGGAAAAGCCCGTCCCACGGTGAGAGCGAGCACAGTGGGCGGGCGGGCGTCAGGACGCCTTTGGTGGCACAGGGAGCAGTGATATGGGGTCGAAGGAAGCTGCTCCTGGCGGGGCTGACCGTGTCCTACTCGGCCGATGGGACAGCTGTAAACAGGAGGGCTCAGGGGATTTCAGGGCAGTGACACGTCCCGTCTGACACTGTAATGTGGGTGACATGTCCTGTCTGACACTGTAATGTGGGTACACGTCACTGCACCTCTGCGAAAACCCACAGAGCGTCCAACACCAAGAGTGACCCTCATGGAGAATGAGGACTCAGGGGGTTCTAACGTGTGGGGGCAGCTTCACGATGGCCACCAACGCTCCCTCTGGTGGGGGGTCTGGGGGTGGGGGGCAGGAGGGTGTGGGCAACTGCTGTGCCGTGCACGTAAACCTGCTATAGAAGTAAAGTCTTCTCTATGGGGGTTTCTCTTAGTAAGTTATAGAAATGTCTCTCACCTTCCCTTCTCTACGGGGGTATCTCCTAGTAAGTTATAGAAATGTCTCTCACCTTCCCTTCTCTACGGGGGTATCTCCTAGTAAGTTATAGAAATGTCTCTCACCCTCCCTTCTCTACGGGGGTATCTCCTAGTAAGTTATAGAAATGTCTCTCACCCTCCCTTCTCTACGGGGGTATCTCCTAGTAAGTTATAGAAATGTCTCTCACCCTCCCTTCTCTACGGGGGTATCTCCTAGTAAGTTATAGAAATGTCTCTCACCCTCCCTTCTCTACGGGGGTATCTCCTAGTAAGTTACAGAAATGTCTCTCACCTTCCCTCGCGCCACTGCCCACCAGGCTGCACTGTCTTGTGGTCACCCCGCCGGGCCCCACCCACGCGTCACCCGCCCCCCGCCGGGTGCTACCTACCCTGGTGTATTCGCCCGCCAGGAAGGCCTGCTGGAACCCGCTATACATCGGCAGCAGGACGAGGAGACGCAGGCGTTTGTCTCTGAGAAGCTTGAAGGTCTGCAGTAAGGTGGACCGGACCGATGGCGTCTCTCCCTCCCTTTCCAGCAGGTCCTCTCTGAGGGGTTCGAGGAACAGGGCCACCAGCAGGATGGCCAGGATGCCGCTCCCTGGGAGGAGAGCACAGGGCAGAGGCTGCTGTTAGGGAACAGTGACACTGTCCCCTTCCTCCTCCTCCAGGGGCGACGGCCAACCTCAGGGCGGGGGCTGGTCATCTTTTAGAGCAGATGTGGATTACTTTATCTCTCTGCTTCCTCTCGCCAACCTGATCGCCTCTCCCTCCTCGTACAGCTGCCGGGAACGGTCACTCCGCCCGGGCGGCCGCTGGGCATTGCTGAAACCCCTGAAACCCATCGTGAGACTCACAGACGGCCCTCGTCTGCGTTGTTTGCAGACACGGTAAAACCAGTCCTCACACTCACTCATCTCGGAAACCTGTTGTCAATACGTTTCCACCCCGAGAAGCACGAATTTTATTTCTCAGCTTTATTTCTGGAGCTAGGACCCGTTTGCCCTCATATCCTGGTAAAACTCAATAAGTTAATAAGGCTTCTGTGATAGCCTGCAGAGCTAGTGCCCCCCAAACCGCCAAGCTGGCACCACACCTGGGCACCGGGCATCCCCTGGTGTGTGCAGTCCCGTGGGAAAGGCATGTCCGTGGTCCACTAAGCGGGCACGGTTCCCCCTCCGCGGTCCCCCCTTGGGTATTTTGAGCGTCCTGCTAGGACACTAACCTCCCCCTGCCACCCCCATGGACAGGTGGCACCCAGGAGCCTCTGAGGGGTGGGGCCACGTGTCTACTGGGAAGTACGTGTGTGTCCCGAGCGGCCCCGGGACCCCGGCCCCTGCGAGGGTCGTGCACCGGGAAACGGCTGGAGTCGCACAGGCGTGGGCTGCGCTCTGAGGAGCCTGAGGGGCAGACAGGGCCCTGCAACCCAGTGGTCCCTCCAGGGAGGCCGTGCTCTCTGCCTTTATAGCCCGTTTTTCTCCTTTCTTCTCTCTTCTTCTTTTTTGTCTTTACAGTAACATGGCCTTGCTTCAAGGAAAGAGACTTACAAAACCCTGCAAGAAAGCCAGGAATCAAATAGTAGGAGACACTTCCTCCGGGCTCCGTGGGCGTTAACTGTCTCACGTGAACTTCGGACCTGAGCCCCCGGGGGCTGCGGATTCTCTGAACAGGGAAGTGGGTGGAACGCGCCAAGGGGCTGTGAAGGCGCCCCCCCCCTCTCCCCGGGGACGCACGCTGAGAGCCCGCAGACGCGCACGGTGCCTGGTCCCATGGCCTGAGCTGTCCCTTGGGGACAGGGTCGACAGACCGCAGTCCGGGGCCAAGGCCGGCGGTCTGCCTGCTTCTATAAATAAAGCATGGCCGGCACGGAGCCACAACTGTGGCGGACACATCGTCCGGGTCTTCTGCTCCGTGGCAAACACAGCAGGGAATGGAGACCATAGGGTTCCTCAAGCCTGGATATTTGCTGTCTGGCTCTTTGCAAGGAAACTCTCTGGCCCCGCCCGGTGGGCTCGGTGGCAGTGTCAGCCCTGCGTGTGGTCACCCGGGGTCCCGAGCTCCACCCACTTCTTCCCGCAACATCTCACCGCCTCCCTAAGAGCCTCCTCTGCTCCCGAGATTGCAGCCACCACCTACACGATCTTCCCACCTGCACGCCTGCTCTCTGGTGCCGAGTGGATGCACCCGTTCTGCCGGCCGGCCCGTCAGGCTGGACACTTCCCAAAAGGAACAAGCTCCTCCTTCAGCCTCGGGGTGTGTGGCCCACCCTCCCCCGCACCCCAGTCCCAGCCACGCCTGAGCCTCTGCTCTCTGCTCTCTCCTCCCTCCCCTCTCCCCTCGCTCTACCCCACCCGTATCTGTCATCCCTCCCGGGGTCCCCTGTCCTTCCACGCTTCCCGGTTATGCCGACACCCCACTCTGCCTGGGAAGTGAGCCTGCCACCGCCACGCTCTCAGCAGCCACGACCTCGGTGTGGAGACAAGCTGGGCAGAGCCCTGGGCACGGCTGGTCATCACTCCTCGGACACCCTGGGACAGTGCGCCCATGGCCTTAACCTCCCATTCCCCGGAGACCCGCGGGACACGGTCCCTCCAACTCCACACACAGCACCCCCTTCACTCTTAAGAAGCACACCTTCCACGACCCTCACGAATTTCAAAGTCAAGAACGACCAACAACAGATTTTAAGTTCCCTCCAAAACTGTAACAACAAGCAAAACCTGTCAAAGGCAGCCCCTTCGCAGTGGGGTTACACCTGTGACGTAGGAACGGGTCATTTAGAAGGTCCTTCACAGAACTGGTTTCCGTAGAGACGAGCTTCTAAGGATAAGAACCATCATGACCGTGACCCTCCCTTGGGAAACCACCTGTCACGGGCGCCGGAGTCTGGGTGCCTTGCGCTGCCCTGTGACCAGTGACCGAGTGCCCCGAGGACCCGAGGACCCAGGGTGACGGACGCAGGAGGGAACTGTGCCCACACCAGCCTTACAACAGGAGCCCCTCAAACACAGGCCTCAGAGGGAGGGTCCACCCTATAGAGATTTTGGACTCCCAGGGTCATTGGACAGAGGGCCCCCCCCCCCCAGGACCGTGTCTCCCGTGTGCTGTCCAATACGGCGGCCATCAGCCCAGGGAGGCCATGCAGCCCTGGGGATGTGGCTCTTGTGACTTAGAAAGAGCATTTTGATTTGGTTCAGTGGAGTTTCAATAAGCACGCGTGGCGAGTGACGACCGTGTTGGGCCGTGTGGAGGCGTGACGACCGGTCATCACGGGCATTTGAGCCCTGGCCGGCTGTACCTGCTTTCACACAGAAGCCTGAGAGCCAGCCACAGCTGGACGCACCGTGTGGGGCTTCGCAGGCGCGGGGGGGTTACGTGGACTCTGGGGAGGTGGTCTTTTTCGGCACAGGAAGGAGCTGGGGTTTGCTCTCGGCGAGGCTCGCCCAGAGTGGCTGAGCACAGACCTGTGTAGATGCCCAGCAGGGTGTAGATCAGCTCCTGGGCGGGGCGCTGGGTGCTGTTGGCGGGTGCCGTGGCCATCAGGCAGTCACTGGCCCCACAGGACAGGAGATGCTCCTCTGGGACGGCATCTGAGGAGGGGGCAGGGGACAGGGGGCCTGAGGACACGGGTGGTGTGATGGGAGACAGGCCACGGGGAGTGAGAGTGCCCAGGGGACAGGGGGCCTGAGGACCCGGGTGACCTGATGGGAGACAGGCCACGGGGAGCGAGAGACAGGCCACGGGGAGCGAGAGTGCCCAGGGGACAGGGGGCCTGAGGACCCGGGTGATCTGATGGGAGACAGGCCACGGGGAGTGAGAGTGCCCAGGGGACAGGGGGCCTGAGGACCCGGGTGATCTGATGGGAGACAGGCCACGGGGAGCGAGAGTGCCCAGTGGAGAGGAGGGTGGACACAGCCAGAGCAGGGTCACGGCGGCTCCATGTCCCCAGACACGGCTTGTTTGACCAAGTGTCAAACACATTTCCCGTAAGGCACATGTCTGTGCTCTTGATTTTAGGACAGACTAGACAAATGTGCAATAAATGTTGGTTACTCTTTTTTTTTTTTTTTTTTTTGCAAGAGATAGAAAGAAGGACAGCTAGGGACAGACAGACAGGAAGGGAGAGAGATGAGAAGCATCAATTCTTCCTTGAGGCACCTTAGTTGTTCACTGATTGCTTCTCATATGTGCCTTGACCAAGGGGCTCCAGCAGAGCGAGTGACCCCTTGCTCAAACTAGCAACCTTGGACTTCAAGCCACAACCTTTGAGCTCAAGCCAGAGACCATGAGGTTGTGTCTATGACCCCACACTCAAGCTGGATGAGCCCGTGTTTAAGCTGGTGACCTCAGGGTTTTGAACCTGAGTCCTCTGCGTTTTTGATCCAGGACAATGCTCTATCCAGGCACCACTGCCTGGGCAGGCTAAATGTTGGTTATTTGTTACATTACTTTCCTGACATAAATGAAAATCTTCAACTTTTAAAAATTAATCAAGAACGAATGAATGCCTTCTAGGCTGGGCGTCCAGATGGCTGGTTTGACTCACCGGGCCGGCCCCACGACCACGGGCCGGTTACTGCCCGTCTTCTATGCGGGACAGCAGACGAGGACCAGAGCGAGGAGCTAGAAGGTGTCCTGTGACACTCAGGAGAGTGAGGACCTCCCCCATCGACAAAGGTTTCCTGTGAGAATTAAAGAGACTCACGTCCTCCGTCCTCAGTTTAAATCCTCAGACATCAAAGGGTGCAGACCTATAACAGGGTGCCGCTTTGCGCGCAGGTCTGGGCAGGTGCGTTAGTCAGATTTCAGCCTGCCCTGTGGGCGGCGCAGTGGATAAAGCCTCGACCTGGGATGCTGAGGTCGCCATTCGAAACCCTGGGCTTGCCCGGTCAAGGCTCACACGACAACAATCAATGAACAACTAAAGCGAAACAACTACGAGTTGACCTTTCTCAGTCCCCGCCCCCTCTTCTACCTGTAAAATCAATAAATAAAATCTTTAAAAAAAAAAAAAGTCAGGTTTCCAATCAGCTAAGCAATCAATGGTCTTAGGTGTAACATTTCAAACTGTGGTGAATTCAGTGGGAAAAAATACGGCCCTCCAGCCTGTCCTCGGACAATCTGAGAGCATAGGGTTGACCCCGTAGACCCGAGTGTCACTGGCGGGGGCCTCCACTCCCCCAGCAGAGGGGAGGGTCGGACTCCATGGGGACCCGTCAGGCCCAGCCACCCAGTTCCGGAACCGGGAACCAGGGGAGGCTGAGCCACAGGCAGGTGGAGAATCCCGTGCTTAGGGCCTCAGGCGCGCGCCTGGGATCGGGGGCCCTCCCGGGGGTCTCCCCGGAGCCCCCATCTCCTTTTACCTTGCGTGGGCGTCTGGCCAAACACCAGGGACGAGATCAGGTTTCCCCAGACGCCGGACGACTGGAAAATGAGGAAGAAGATCCCAAAATACTGGTTCACCACGTCCTGGCCGCGTTTGCCGGCCTTCTCCGCGTGGGCGTTCCCGGTGACGGTGAGGTAGGTGCAGTGAGCCGACCAGAGCGGGGCCGCCCCCAGGCCCAGCAGGACGGAGGTGGGGATCAGCGTGTACCTGTGCGGCGGGACACGGGGTGAGGGCCGTGGTCCTCTCTCCAGACTCCCCTCTGCCGGCGGAAGTGGGGGCGGGGGAGTGGGGACCGAGGAGTGGGGGTGGGGGCGGGAGGGAGTGGGGGCGGGGGGAGTGGGGACCGAGGAGTGGGGACGGGGGCGGGGGAGTGGGGGCGGGGGAGTGGGGGCGGGGGAGTGGGGGTGGGGGCGGGGGAGGGGGGTGGGGGTAGGGGCGGGGCCCTGATGCCTGGCCCCCGGGAAGCCTTGTTCTGTTCACGGGCTGGCTAGACCGGTGGGTGTGTCCCCTCCTAGCCACCACGAGAAGCGATCACTGACCAAGGCCAGCGCCTTCCCTGGTCCGAGTTCACTCCCTTTGCAAGAAGGAAAAGCAGAGGCAGGGACTCCCTCGCGTTTGAAGGCCGCAGCAGCAGGAGCCGGGATTACAAATAAGAGCGGGCGGACCTCGGTGCTCCTGGCCGCTCTGCGTGTGACCGCAGTGAGGGGGCGGGGTGGGCTGAGGACCTCTGCCACCCTCAGTGAGGGTTCGTAGGAAAGCTCCGTGGTGACAGCAGGAAGCAGACTGCCAAGCCCTCGTAATCAGCAGTACGTCCCGATGACAAGCGGGTGCCCCTCAAAGGAAGGCTTGGTGGGTGCACCTGGGACCAGGGCGTGTGGCCCATGGGCTTAGAGCATGGTCCCAGAGGGTCCCTTTCCTTCAGGGAGAGAGTAGAGCTCGGATCGGGTGAGCCGGGCACTGGCTACGGCCCTGCTGTGTCCACTGTCTGTGTGAAGGATGAGGGGACAGTATTTGAGCCACCAGTCTCCCTGCTAAGTCCCCCTGAAACCCTCCCTGGACATTTTAGGTTCTCTTGGTCATTCCTGGGACCGAGAGGGAGGCCCACCCACCCGGGCCTTAGGAAAGGTCAGGGCCGGAATCGGAGCAGAGGGACAGGGGAGGGGACAGAGCCAGGCCGGTGTCCTGCGCGGAAGCCCAGCTCTCAGCGCCCGCCGCTGTCCCCGAGGGAGGCCCCGGCGCCCGGGGCCGCGCCCTGCGGGCTGTACCAGCTGGCGTAGAAGTTGCCCAGGGAGAAGGTCACGTAGCAGGCCATGGAGGCAACGATGGTCCACTTGCAGCCCAGGGTCCTGATGAGCAGCGGCGGCAGCAGCATGGAGGACAGGAGCACCGCGCCGTACAGGGCGCTCAGCACCGTCACGCCCAGGCCCTCCTCGCGGTACAGGCTGCTCTGCGGAGACAGAGCCGCCCACTCAGAGGGGCCCAGGCCGGCGGGCAGGGCTCGGCTCACCTGCAGCCCCCGGGTGCTCCAGCCCGGGCGGGAGGCGGGCTCTCCTCCGGCTGGAGGTGGGAGTGGGGGGAGAAAACTGCTTCTAGAGACCCCAGGAGGGACAGCGAGGTGGTGGCAGTGCTGGCCTGAGAGGCCTCCTGCGCTCGTGACAGCTGTGGTCCGTCACCCGGGGACCCCGAGGCTCCAGAGGGAGGGTGTGTCCGGCCCCGCAGGGGAGACGTGTGTGGGGTCAGAGGCAGAGAGCAAGGCTCCCTGTCACATGTGTAAGCGAACTCACATTCTTCGTATTTTTGTCACTTTTTCAGCTGAGTGCCTAGACTAGCCTCGTGAGAAGTGACCACTAGGCAGATAAGAAACCGGACCAGGCTTTCTCCACTGCCTCTCACTTGTCGGAGGCAGGGAGGGGAGGCGGGCGTGGAGGGCGAGGGGAAGAGGAAGAAGAGGGAGAAGGTGGACAGAGGGGAAAAGGTCAGGAAGGGGATGGGAGTCCAGGACCGAGGGGCCAGGGCAGCGGTTCAGGGACGATGACAGGAGCCGACAGGTGTCGGCAACAGCAGCCACCGGCTCGGGGGTCACTCAGGTCAGCCCCGTGGAGTCAGGAAGGCTTTCCTAGCGGGACGCAAGGCCACGTGAGCTCAGGAGGGTGAGGAGGGGGCCTGGGGAAGGGTGGGACGTGCAGACGAGGGGACGCTTTGCAGGGGATGCGTCCCGAGACGCATGGGGCTTGTCCCGAGAGGACAGACAGCAAGGGACACGTCTGCCTCTGTGTGGCTGTGCTGGGGCGGCTGGACCAGACCCGAGGAGGCCGGACTCCAGGCTGGGATGCCGGATCGGACCCCCAAGCTCACGGAGAGTCCAGCGGGAGGTCAACACGCCTCTCCCAGACTTGCGTCCGTCCGGGGGCGCAGGGGAGGGGGAGAAGGAAGGGACGTCCAGGGTGAGATCTGAATGACCAGAGAGGTCACTTCTGTCCGTATCCTCACGTTATTTAGCTGAAGCCTAATGTGTTTCCTCAGCCTGGGTTGGGGGCCAGGAAAGAGGCGGGGTTGGGGCTCGGGTGGTGGGCGGGGGGGACAGTTCCAGGCTGGTCAGAGGTCTGGCCCTCTGAGCTCTCCCGTCCCCCGAGGCAGAGGGGACCGCACCAGGACAGCGGGTGCTTCCACTCCCGAGGGTCCGACTGGATGTTAGCGGGGTGCTCCCCCCACCCTGGGGCTACACTGCTGCGCCCACACTGCTGTCACTCCGTGTCCTGAGCGAGGTCCCCAGGGGGCCGGGCCCACAGTCAGAGCCTGAGAGCCGCGCCCCCAGCAGCCTCTGACCGCCCCCCTGCCCTGTGCTCTCCCCCCCAGCGTCCACGTGCAGAGGTCAGGTCCACAGCCGTAGCTTCCTGAGGAGCCTGACCCCGTGGTGGGAGGCTTGCCCCCAGGGGAGCTGCCCTTACCACTCCCCGAGGGTCCAGTCACAGTTCAAGATCAGACTTAAATGCAACCCCCCACCCTTTAGAGAGACCCGGGGAGGAGAGGGTGCCACAGGGGGTCAGTCCCACACCGCCTTGTCCAGGTCACACTTTTGTGCAAAGCAACTCGGAACCCACACGGTCCGGAAGACCTGATCCATTCCCACCGGGACCCCTGACCACACACGGAGAATTCACAGCGATTCCTCCCGCATCTCCTTGACACCAGCCAGAGGCAGGGAGTATCTTATCAAGTCACTAACCCAGACCTGCTGCCAGGTCCGAGGGTCAGATGCAGGCCCGCCCCGCCCTTGTGCAATCCGGCTGGGCTGCACCTGAGATCCGCCCCCCACCCCTCCACCCCGCCCCGGGGCTGCCTGTCAGAACCAGAGCCCTGCTGAGGGTTTAGGGGCAGACCACAGGGGTTCTCAGAGGCCCAGATCGCAGGACAGGTGTGCACGCTTACCTGCAGATTCTGCAGACCTCCGTAGGCGGTGAAGAGAAGCAGAAACCCGAGGGAGACCACCAGCACGTTCCTCAGACTCCTGTCCATCGGGCCGCTGGGCAGGGTCCACCCTCCGCGGACGGGCAGGCCGTAGCTCCCTGCAGGGGCGGGACCCGCCCCAGGAGTCAGCCCGCACCAGGAAGTCTCCTTTGCCCCTGTGAGGCAGAGGGTTCATCCTCAAGCTTGCCGGGACTTAGTGCCGACTCTCCCCGAAGCCGCCGGCACTCCAGGGCTACCCGGCGAGCTGGCCGCCACCCACCAGAGCCACTTTCCGACGGGCCGGCCGAAGATCAGGACGCCCCAGCGGATTGGCCCCGGCCCCTGTTCCATATTCATTTCTGGTAGCGACCGGTCCTTACAGCAGAGTGGTGACTTCACACGACAGAACAGAACTCCACGTCGCGTCACACGGCCCGTGCACGCCACCACGCGCGCGTAGCATGGCACCGTCCGCGTCAAGCGGCGCTGTCAGCCGTGCGGGACGTGATGTGAACTTCAGTCTTAAATGAGAACGTAAGACCAGGAGCCGCCCTTGTGGCCATTCACATGCAGGTTCCCACTGGATTTGGGCAGATGGTAAAGAAATGGCGGAGTCGGAGGATGGTGGGCCATTCTGTGTGTTGGTGTCTCACCAAGACAGGCAAGCCACAGGGGAATACAAGGGAAAAGCAGAAAACCTGTTTTTCCCATGGAGGACAAGGGGTCAGGGAGGCCCCTGCAATGGTGATAGCAGGAACCCAGAGAGAGAGCAAGCTCCTGGTCTGCCCCACTTTATAGTGTAGAAATCAAAACCTTTAATCCAATATACAAACAAGGAAGTCTCTGATACAAAGTCACTTATCTGAAGCATAATGGGATTCCTCATGAGAGTGCACCACCCCACATCATGCAATCAGTCAAGAGTGTGGGGAAAAGCTTAGTCTTAAAACTAAGCCTTAGGCTATAACCACCCTGCCTGCTTACAGCCTGTCCCCCACACCCAATGCAAACTATAAGCAAGCAAACATATATCATATTTACAAACTTTTTTTTTTTTTGTATTTTTCTGAAGCTGGAAACGGGGAGAGACAGTCAGACAGACTCCCACATGCACCCGACCGGGATCCACCCGGCACGCCCACCAGTGGGCAATGCTCTGCCCCTCTGGGGCGATGCTCTGTCGCGACCAGAGCCTGGGGCAGAGGCCAAGGAGCCATCCCCAGCGCCTGGGACATCTTTGCTCCAATGGAGCCTAGGCTGCGGGAGGGGAAGAGAGAGACAGAGAGGAAGGAGGGGGGGAGGGGTGGAGAAGCAGATGGGCGCTTCTCCTGTGTGCCCTGGCCAGGAATCGAACCTGGGTCCCCCGCACGCCAGGCCGACGCTCTACCACTGAGCCAACCGGCCAGGGCCTTACAAACTTATTTGACCAACAGAGAACAAAGTGTACACCTCGGCGTCCAGACCTACAGGTCAGCTTCTGAGCGGTAGCAGGGTTATAAGAGCTAGGGGTCAAAGTGTTCATGCCTTGAAGACTGTGTGACTTCACCACCCTGCCGGCCACGGAAAGACAGCGCCCCGGGGGACTGCGCACTCCACGGTCGCCGCGTTTCCTGTTGTTTGCAGGCGGACTCCGGGAGTCACTCCCAGACGGGGCGCTGACCCTCAGAGGGGCTTGGAGAGGCTGCGTGTCAGGTGTCCGAGAGGACTTTCTGCACCGTCCTCACAGAGGTCCCTCCCGTTAGGGCGCTACGGGCCCCCGAGACGTGGCTAGCCCAGGGAAACTGCGGGACTGAAGACAGGACCGCCGTTGACTTTCATTAATTACATTTTCAATGTAAGCGTCCACCTGTGTCCAGTGGCTACCTTCTTGGATGACTCACAGCTGATAAGGAAGCAAAAGAATGTATTTCTTCCAGTTGTTAATGAAACTTGACGTGGACGAGCGTTTCCAAAGTCCTCTGAAGCCAGTAATTCCTGTCTCACTGGGGTCAGGGAGGCAGGACTCGGAGCCCATGGTGGCAACACTCGGCAGGGGGAGCCTCGTGGCACCGTCTGGGCAGCACGAGGAAACCGACTCCAGTGCCTGGAAGTGGACACTGAACCGTGTCACTCTGCGGGGAAAGGGTGATTCGTAGACCCACCTGCGCCCTCATTCTGGGGACGCCGCAGAGAAAGGCCCAGCGGCAGGGAGCAGAGACCCGCAGGACGCTGGATGGCGCGGGGAGGACTCCGGCCACTCGGAGTCTCTGTCTCGCTACCGCAGAGGTCACCAATGCGCCGGGAACTGGCGTGAGTCCCCTTCTCGCTCAGAAACCGTTTAGTTTTAAAGAAGAGAAAAAAACTGCTCCAATTTAAGGGAAGTGTAACCAATGGCTTTCTCTTTTCTAAGGAGGCACTTTAAGTTAACACCACCAAATGCACTTTCCTGCACGTGAAGCTGAAAATGCCTAGAAAGGGAGTGGGGTGGATCGTGGCCGACGTCAGAGATTCTTGCCTTTAGGAAACACATCTGCTTGGTCTTTATTGTTAAGCACGCTCCTTAGCACGCCTCTGGCTGGAGAAGCTGTTACAGCCGTGCAGTGGCCGGGGAGCCCGTGGTCCCCTTGTTGAGACGGACTTCTGTGACCGTGAGCCCGGTGACACAGACCCGGGTACCAAGTGGGGGTCCCTCTGGACCCTGACCCGTGGCACAGAGCCAGGGGAACAGGGGTGTCTGTGGGCCAGTGGGGGCAGAGCCCCCCACCCACCCAGGGCACCTCACCTGCAGCAGGGCCCAGACGGTGAAATAGTCTAAGCACGTTCACCTGGCGCGATCTAAGGCAGGGGTCGGGAACCTATGGCTCACGAGCCAGATGTGGCTCTTTTGATGGCTGCATCTGGCTCGCAGACAAATCTTTAATTAAAAAAAAATAACATTAAAAATAGAAAATATTCTCATGTATTACAATCCATTCGTTTCCTACCACTCATGTTCATGGTTGCGGGTGGCTGGAGCCAATCACAGCTGTCCTCTGGGACAACATCAAATTTTTATTGGATAATGCGTAATGTACACGGGTTGTTGTATGGCTCTCACGGAATTACATTTTAAAATATGTGGCGTTCATGGCTCTCTCAGCCAAAAAGATGAATCGTGGGGCCAGTTTCTGTGTACCCGACCCCTGCTCTAATGAATCGTGGGGCCCTCCAAGCTGTGAGAGATTCAGGGTCCCCCTTGCCCTGGGGCCCTCAGCCTTCATTCCCTCCTGGGACGCTTGAGCAGCCTGAGTGTGCCGACACCCTCTACTGCGGGAACCCGGGGGACCCCGGCCCACAGGAGCTGGGGTCCTCCCCTCACCCCTCTGTCCCTGGACATATGGAAGTCTGGGCTGCCTGTCACCAGTTCAGCCAGTAAGTAGAGGCGAGGATCGAATCCTCATGGGTGCTTTACTCAGATGGCCGGCGATCAGGGAGAGGGGGCTGCATCCCCAAATCACCTCTCCCCCCTGTCCCCTGCCAGGCTCTCCGTAAGGGGCAGAAATGGCAGCTTAAGGGTTTGGGGGTTCCCAGGGAAAGTCACGCAGGTCGCAGTCAAAGTCAACTGGATCATAGCGGGCGGAGTTGCATCCCTGGGGCACGGAGGCTTCGCTTGCAGACCCCCGGGGCACACGGGTGAGTCGCTCACAGACCTCCTGAAGTCCCAGCGGCCCGTTCCGGTGCCCTGGTTCCCAGAACAAAGTCTCTATTTGAACTGACCATTAAGCCCACTGGCCATAACCAAAGCCGCCATTCCTCAAGCTAAAATTTAAACTCGCGAATTCCCTGCCCCCATCACATCCACTTAGCACTGGGTCAGAGGGGACATCTTCACTCTCCACTCGGGCGCTCAGAGCAATGACGGAGGCCCGCTCGTTGCACACGTGGGCGTGCATAGACAGCTGACGCGCACACCTGCACACCCCCCCCTCTGTCCTCCAAGTGCAAACCCTCCTCCCTCTCCCCTGAGCCCTCTGCTGCCTCTCATGTGGGACCAGCTTCCACGGTCATCCCACAACTTCGTGGCGGATGCACCTGTTCCAGGTGTCATCCTCGGCGGGGGCCACCGCCCTCACGGGGGGGGGGGGGCGAGGGCCCCTGTTCTCCGAGAGGTTCCAGCCAGATGGAGGGAGCAGACAATAAATGAACGAGCAGACAGAGAAATCACGCCATGTTCTGGCGGTGAGATGTGCTGTCCCCCAGATCCAGCAGGCGACGCCATAGAAAACGGGGGGGTGCCCTTGGGGTCACACCCCCTCTGTATCCTCGCAAAGGTGGAGGGACAGCCCCCCAGCCCCCACAGCAGCTGCTCAGCCCCAGGGATGCTAGCAGACTTTCCGCAGAAACTGGAAGTCCCAGCCCCTCAGCTCAGGGACCCCCTCAGTGAGGCAGTGGGGGGGGGAGGGGGGAGCTCGTTTCCCTAAGGGTCCCGCTGAGCGCTGGCAGCTGAAGAAATCGGACGTATGAGACCTTGTCCATGACGCCCCAGCCGAGCGACAAAAGTGATGATTGTGCTGGGATTTTCTGGGTGGTTTTCAATACACGATTTTGTGCCCAGGTAAAGCCACCATGACGTGGAGTGACATTGGTCAAGCTCCCAAGCCCACTCTGTGCCTTTGCTCCCATGATGTAGTCACTGTGACATTTACAATGCAGCCGCCAAACCCAGTAGTCCCAGCCTCTGTTGGCCTCGCCTAGTGTGGTGGCCTGTGTCCCAGTCCCTGCTGGGCTTTTGCCTATTGTGGTGGCCTCTGCCCCAGTCCCTGCTGGGCTTTCGCCTAGTGTGGTGGCCTCTGCCCCAGTCACTATTAACTTCCCCTAGCACAGTGGCCTCTGCCCCAGTCACTGTTGGGCACATGGCTCCTTAGATCTGGGTGCTGTCAGACCACGGACGTGCCCACCTGGCTCGCTTTCAGTCTGCAGGTCAGTAGGACCCTGGGAAACCCTTGGGAAACACCTAGATCGTGGCACAGGAGGCCGGACCTGTGTGTAAATGACTGTCCTCGGGAACTACGTCACTCTGGGGACGACTTTGCTGGCACGCAGTGGACAGCCAGACTGGAAGAGCGCTTGGTGTGATCAAGTGAGGATGTTTGCGAAAGACTTCTCTTGGAAATTATTGCACGGTTTCTGGATACAAACAGTATGAGCTCGTTTCAGTGGGAGAAAACATGCATGTGTGTGTGCAGCTATGACCATGAACGTGCACACGCACACACGTGTATGTATGTACACGCACACACACACCGGCATGTGATACACGTGCAGGGAGACTCATAGCACAGCCTTCCCTGGACAGGACAGTGAGAATTTGCAGGAGGAGGGGACCCATGCATGTGGGTCATGAGACGCATCTACGTACTATTTCCACCCTTTTTTTGTGTGTGTGGGAGAGACAGAGAGAGTCAGAGAGAGGGACAGACAGACAGGAAGGGAGAGAGATGAGAAACATGAATTCTTCATTGCGACACCTTAGTTGTTCATTGATTGCTTTCTCATATGTGCCTTGACCGCGGGCCTTCAGCAGACCGAGTAACCCCTTGCTCGAGCCAGCGACCTTGGGTCCAAGCTGGTGAGCTTTTGCTCAAACCAGATGAGCCCGCACTCAAGCTGGCGACCTCGGGGTCTCGAACCTGGGTCCTCCGCATCCCAGTCCGATGCTCTATCCACTGCACCGCCTGGTCAGGCTATTTCCACCCTTTTAGAAAGAACGTAGATTTTAAAAAGAGTGTAGATTTTGAAGGAAATGTACTTTGACAAGGAAATGTTGTCATGAAGAACTCCGAAGATCACACTAAACTCCATCTATTTTTAGGCGTCTGGTGTCCATCCTAACCGGTTCCCCCTCAGCTGCTCTGAGGCCGCGGTCCAAAGCCAACGATTCACAAAGCAAACGCCGACCAGCGCACAGACCTCCAGCGTGAGACGCGACACCGCAGCTCACAGCACCCTCGCTCTGGACGGACCTCACGTGTCCCTCCTCGTCCCTGCCCTGCACGCCCACACGGGCTCAGGCAGGCCGTGCTCCGGGCACAGCGTGCTGCTGTCCTGGTCTCTGTGTCGTGACCCCCGTCCCAGAGTGGGTCCCCCACGGGACTGTCTCTCCGGGGTGAGCTGGAGCCACGAGACGAGTGGCAGGGTCTGGATCAGGCCGGGAGGGTGCTACTCTGCACAGGACACAGGGGACAACGTGTGGCTAAAGATGCAGGGGCCTCCTGCCGCCTGGCATCCATGGCCATGGGGTGCTCTCCCTGCCGGCCAGCACGCTTGGACCTCGCTCTCTGTCCTCAAGTCTCAGCTGCCCTCCCTCTGGAAGGCAACCACACACCTGCTCGTTCCATTGAGTCGAGAAGTGCTTCCCGTGACGGGGACAGGAAGGAGGATCAGCGGGCAGGGCAGGTGGGAGCGAGGTGGGCAGTGGTCTCCGCTCAGGTGAGGGCAGGCGGGAGCAAGGTGGGCAGTGGTCTCCGCTCAGGTGAGGGCAGGCGGGAGCGAGGTGGGCAGTGGTCTCCGCTCAGGTGAGGGCAGGCGGGAGCGAGGTGGGCAGTGGTCTCCGCTCAGGTGAGGGCAGGCGGGAGCAAGGTGGGCAGTGGTCTCCGCTCAGGTGAGGGCAGGCAGGAGCGAGGTGGGCGGTGGTCTCCACTCAGGTGAGGGCAGGCGAGAGCGAGGCGGGCGGTGGTCTCCGCTCAGGTGAGGGCAGGCGAGAGCAAGGTGGGCAGTGGTCTCCGCTCAGGTGAGGGCAGGCGAGAGCAAGGTGGGCAGTGGTCTCCGCTCAGGTGAGGGCAGGCGGGAGCGAGGTGGGCGGCGGTCTCCGCTCAGGTGAGGAGAAGCCAGGTGCTGCTGTCCCTGAGACTGGGGAGGACTGTGACTCACAGGTGAGTTAGAGGTCTGAGCTGACAGCCTGTGGCCGGCAGGAGACTGGGCCTCGGCGAGACTGGGCTCAGACACCCTAAGCCGCGTGCCAGTGTGCCCAAGGCAGGTCACCCCACTGGCGTGGAACCCAAGAACCTCCGTGGCCACCGTCTCTCTGGGAATCTCAGTGCACCTGCCGGGGGCCTTCTGCATCCTGACCGTGGGTCCGCTCCGAACTCGGGCTCTCCCTGGAGCATGGGCTGTGTCAGGCGCTGCGAGCCAAATCCTGTTCTCCCAGTGTCCCCAGAGTCTCAGCGGTCACCTGCGGGCTCGGTGCAGACAGGGAATTCACCGCGTGCTCCCTGTCGGGTCATCCCTGGTCGCCTGTGGACGCCATGGGAACCGGGACGCAGGGAGGAGGTGGCACTGCCCGTCCGACTTGCCAGCCCGGTGCTTTCACGCTGTTTGAAGAACTTTTCTCACTGTGTCCGCACCTGACTTTCTAAGAGCCGAGCGGGACCCTTCCTCCGCGGCTGTGCACCCGACACCCGGGGCCTCTGGGGGCCGTGACCGTCGGCCCTGAGTGCACAGCAGAAAGCGCGACGTGAAACTCAAACACGGGCACACGGAGAGCAGGCGTGTGCGAGGGCTCTGAACCGTCTGCCGCGTGAGGCGGCTCTGCGGCCGGTGTCCCGGGCTCGATGGGCCGCGGGCCCTGTGCTCTGCACTCAGCAGGCAGTAAATGTCTCTATGTATATATGGGATCTGGCAGCACAATAAGACTCAACCAAAACAAGAGAAAGGCTGACTGTGAGTCTTAACGCTCCCAGAGGGGAAACATTCCGTGAGATTCGGACTCCGTGAATCCCCTTCCTGGTGTCCGAGGGAGGCAGTTGTCGTTGGCTGAGCAGCATGCTGGGCTGCTGGCCTGCGGAGCTGAGGTTGGCGTTGCGTTAGGAGGCTGCTTCTCGGGGCCATGTGCTCCCAACGAGAGAACTGTTGTCATTTCTCTCTCGCCATCGGGAGGGTCGCCGTGACCACGCCTCTTACTCTGCATGCCCAGGACTGATGAGGGACAGGAAAGACAATGTGTGCACGTGCCTGGGACCGAGCACACGTGTGGGCGCGCGTGCCTGGGACCGAGCACGCGTGTGGGCGCGCGTGCCTGGGACCGAGCACGCGTGTGGGCGCGCGTGCCTGGGACCGAGCACGCGTGTGGGCGCGCGTGCCTGGGACCGAGCACGCGTGTGGGCGCGCGTGCCTGGGACCGAGCACGCGTGTGGGCGCGCGTGCCTGGGACCGAGCACGCGTGTGGGCGCGCGTGCCTGGGACCGAGCATGCGTGTGGGTGTGTGTGCCTGGGACCGAGCATGTGTGTGGGTGCGCGTGCATGGTTTTGTGCATGCACGGGTGTGTGCTTGTGCATGTGCGTGTGTGTGTAGATGTGTGTGCATGTACATATGTGCGTGTGTGGGAACGTGTGTGCACAAGTGTGTCCACGCACACCTCAGTTTGAGTTCTGTTTCTCACTCTTGCTTGCTCCTAGTCACTGAGGGAGAAGCTGAGTCAGGGCTGTTTCTCACACAGTCATTTCCAGATGGACGCCCCATCCACCTCCTTCTCCCCGACCTCACCCACCTGGACTTTCCCGTGTGGAGCCACACCCGTGCTCGGGATTCCAGAAGCAAGGGCAGCTGACCCCCAGCCCACGGTCCTTGAACATTGTGCTGTTTTTCACTGACAGTGCCACACTCCTCCTGAGCCCCCTGGCCCCAGCCGGGCGCACAGTGCAGCTATGAGACCCCCCCTCCTGGTTTCCAAAGCTCCCTCCCCCGTGTGCTCCAGGGAAGAACTCACCCCCGAGAGCCTCTCCCCGCAGGACGCAGCGGAGAGCCCGTCCACACTTGTGACCCTGTAACGCTCACGGAGGACCCCCTGTGTCCCCGCGACAGGGCAGACCAGCCCTCCAGCCCCTGTTCTGGGGGTCGCAGTGGCGTAGCTGCCATCAGAGCGGTCTGTCCCCCTGGAGCCTGCCAGGAGCCGAGGGGACACTTTCTGATCAGCTCTGTGACTGAGATGCCCGGCTGGCCGTGGCCACCGTGGCTGGTCTGGCCCTCCACAGGAAGCCCAAGGCCACCCCTGCTGCCCCTCTGACCGCAGCTCTGGGGCTCCCTTGCTGCAGCGTCCGAGCACAGCCGGTCCCGGACCTGTGTGCTGCCCGCCTCGTGCACGCATTGACGTTTGTGTCTCACGGACAGACCAGGCTGTCGCTCTCAGGACGTCACTGGGAGACAACCTTTCCTCCCGGGGGTGTGAGGAAGCCTTTTCTCTGCCTCAGGGGCAAGTGCCGTCTCCTCTGAGGAGTATCGGGGGCTTCCGGGGTCACAGCAGACTCTGCCCGGGGGCATGTGGCCGGCTGGACCACGGACCAGGCTTCCGAACCACCCCCTGCTCAGTGGGGCTGGCCGGCACGAGCTCCCGATAGAACAAAGCCTGTCGGTGGGAGCTGGCACCTCGGTGCCCCCCAGCCTGGCACCCTCGGCCAGGGCTCGGTCCTCGCATGTCTCACGACGGGGCCCGGAATCTTCCGTCACCACAAACAGACCACAACGTGAAATGACACTTCGAGGCGCGTCGGCCACCTGGGCCGGCCTTGTCCTGGGGTCGGCCCCTGCAGACACACCTTCCCCTCACCTCCACCTCCAAGTCTCCTTTCTCAGGGGTCTCGGGCCAGGCCGGGGAGCGCGGGGTGCTCCCCTGCCCTGGAGCTGGGTCTCCTGGCCTTTCCTCCGAAAGGAAGTCGACCGCCTACCTTGTCCTGCACGCCGCGCCCTCCGTCTAGCTCCTGGTCAGCGAGGCCATCGAGGCCGTTTGACCTCGTGGGACTCGGGTGGCCCCAGTGGAGAGGGGAGAACTGCTGACGGGACCCCCCAGGGCTCCGTGAGGGGGGAAAGCCAGGCTTCTCGAGGGGACGTCCTCCTGAGCAGCCGCGATGACTTCCACTTCAACAGCAGCCGGCAGAGCCTGGGCGTGTCTGCTCCTTGTCCTCCTTAGGGACACGCACGAGGGCTGGCTCTGTGGCTCCTCGTCACTGCCTCCCACGCTGCCGGCTGAGAGGCGTCCTGACGGGCACAGCGGGAGCCGCCCGATGACACAGGTGGCCAGGCTCCGCCACGGCGTGTGGCTCAATGAGAGAACTCACTCGTTCGCTCTTTTTCTTCTCGCCCCAGCCCTGAGTGAAGAGAGCGCCTCAGCTCCGACAGCCCGAGGCGAGCTCTCAGGAGAGGGAGAAGCTGGTGGAGCGGCCTGAGTCGGACACCCACCCGTCGTCCAGTTCACGCTGGGGCGGGCTGGGGGGCTCCGAGAGCGCCCGCCTGGCAGGGGCGTCCCACAGTAATGAGCGAGGCTGGGTGGGGTGGAGGGCTGTGGGGGGCAGTCAGGAGCCTGGGGGGCTGTCTGGCCTTAGTCGAGAGCCTGGGCTTCAAGCAGGGAGGGGTCAGGGTGGTCTCCCTGACCTCTACCTCCGTCTTGGGCTCCGCTTTCTGTCTCAGGTCCTATGCAGGGTTTTGTTTGTCTGTTTAATATACAAGGAATTCTTCTCTATCATTTCCCTGCTATTCACTTTTTTTAATTTAGCAACACCCTCGGCCGTCCCCCGACGTGATGAGACACAGACCGACCGCTGCTGCCTCTGTGATGCCGCATGGAGTCTCCTCGTTTATCCGGCAGCCGGCCCCGTGCAGCCGCACCGCAGCCGCTCCTGGTTCTCCGCCCCGTGCGGCCGCTCCTGGTTCTCCGCCCCGTGCGGCCGCATCACAGCCGCTCCTGGTTCTCCGCCCCGTGCGGCCCCGTGCAGCCGCTCCTGGTTCTCCGGCCCCGTGCGGCCCCGTGCAGCCGCTCCTGGTTCTCCGCCCCGTGCGGCCGCATCGCAGCCGCTCCTGGTTCTCCGCCCCGTGTGGCCGCATCACAGCCGCTCCTGGTTCTCCGCCCCGTGCGGCCGCTCCTGGTTCTCCGCCCCGTGCGGCCGCTCCTGGTTCTCCGGCCCCGTGCGGCCCCGTGCAGCCGCTCCTGGTTCTCCGCCCCGTGCGGCCCCGTGCAGCCGCTCCTGGTTCTCCGCCCCGTGCGGCCGCATCACAGCCGCTCCTGGTTCTCCGCCCCGTGCGGCCGCATCACAGCCGCTCCTGGTTCTCCGGCCCCGTGCGGCCCCGTGCAGCCGCTCCTGGTTCTCCGCCCCGTGCGGCCGCATCGCAGCCGCTCCTGGTTCTCCGCCCCGTGCGGCCGCATCGCAGCCGCTCCTGGTTCTCCGCCCCGTGCGGCCGCATCGCAGCCGCTCCTGGTTCTCCGGCCCCGTGCGGCCCCGTGCAGCCGCTCCTGGTTCTCCGCCCCGTGCGGCCGCATCGCAGCCGCTCCTGGTTCTCCGCCCCGTGCGGCCGCATCGCAGCCGCTCCTGGTTCTCCGCCCCGTGCGGCCGCTCCTGGTTCTCCGCCCCGTGCGGCCGCATCGCAGCCGCTCCTGGTTCTCCGCCCCGTGCGGCCGCTCCTGGTTCTCCGCCCCGTGCGGCCGCATCACAGCCGCTCCTGGTTCTCCGGCCCCGTGCGGCCCCGTGCAGCCGCTCCTGGTTCTCCGCCCCGTGCGGCCGCATCGCAGCCGCTCCTGGTTCTCCGGCCCCGTGCGGCCCCGTGCTGCCGCTCCTGGTTCTCCGCCCCGTGCGGCCGCTCCTGGTTCTCCGCCCCGTGCGGCCGCATCACAGCCGCTCCTGGTTCTCCGGCCCCGTGCGGCCCCGTGCAGCCGCTCCTGGTTCTCCGCCCCGTGCGGCCGCATCGCAGCCGCTCCTGGTTCTCCGGCCCCGTGCGGCCCCGTGCAGCCGCTCCTGGTTCTCCGCCCCGTGCGGCCGCTCCTGGTTCTCCGCCCCGTGCGGCCGCATCACAGCCGCTCCTGGTTCTCCGGCCCCGTGCGGCCCCGTGCAGCCGCTCCTGGTTCTCCGCTCCGTGCGGCCGCTCCTGGTTCTCCGCCCCGTGCGGCCCCGTGCAGCCGCTCCTGGTTCTCCGCCCCGTGCGGCCGCATCGCAGCCGCTCCTGGTTCTCCGCCCCGTGCGGCCGCATCGCAGCCGCTCCTGGTTCTCCGCCCCGTGCGGCCGCATCGCAGCCGCTCCTGGTTCTCCGCTCCGTGCGGCCGCTCCTGGTTCTCCGCCCCGTGCGGCCGCATCGCAGCCGCTCCTGGTTCTCCGCCCCGTGCGGCCGCTCCTGGTTCTCCGCCCCGTGCGGCCGCTCCTGGTTCTCCGCCCCGTGCGGCCGCATCGCAGCCGCTCCTGGTTCTCCGCCCCGTGCAGCCGCTCCTGGTTCTCCGCCCCGTGCGGCCGCTCCTGGTTCTCCGCCCCGTGCAGCCGCTCCTGGTTCTCCGCCCCGTGCGGCCGCATCGCAGCCGCTCCTGGTTCTCCGCTCCGTGCGGCCGCTCCTGGTTCTCCGCCCCGTGCGGCCGCATCGCAGCCGCTCCTGGTTCTCCGCCCCGTGCGGCCGCTCCTGGTTCTCCGCCCCGTGCGGCCGCATCGCAGCCGCTCCTGGTTCTCCCGCCCCGTGCGGGCCGCTCCTGGTTCTCCGCCCCGTGCGGCCGCATCGCAGCCGCTCCTGGTTCTCCCGCCCCGTGCGGCCGCTCCTGGTTCTCCGCCCCGTGCGGCCGCATCGCAGCCGCTCCTGTTCTCCGCCCCGTGCGGCCGCTCCTGGTTCTCCGCCCCGTGCAGCCGCTCCTGGTTCTCCGCCCCGTGCGGCCGCATCGCAGCCGCTCCTGGTTCTCCGCCCCGTGCGGCCGCATCACAGCCGCTCCTGGTTCTCCGCCCCGTGCGGCCCCGTGCAGCCGCTCCTGGTTCTCCGGCCCCGTGCGGCCCCGTGCAGCCGCTCCTGGTTCTCCGCCCCCTGCGGCCCCGTGCAGCCGCTCCTGGTTCTCCGCCCCGTGCAGCCGCACGGAAGCCGCTCCTGGTTCTCTGGAGCACTAAACAAAACCACGGCAAACACGCTTCACCTCATTCATAACCCCCTGTCTGCGTCAGAGAAAAACATCCAGAGACCAGAATGATCACACAGGCACCTGTGAGGTTCCCGCCTGCAGAAGGCGATCCGGCCCCAGACACAGCAGGTGTCGGGCCCCCAGGCCTCCCACTCGGCTGTTCTCAGCGGGCGTCCTCTTCCCTCTGTCGGGTGAAAAGGTGAACACTTGGTTTACCTTGCATTTCCTTCATTACGAGAGAGACTAGGCACTCTTTCCTGCGTTTAGAAGTGGTGTGTGCTTCTTCTCCTGTGAGCTGGCTTCTCATATCATTCTCTTACTTGAGTAAGTCTGTTAGTGTCTCGGTGTTCACTCGTTGTGAAGGACACACAGATTCCTTCAGCCCAGCCTGATGGTCCCCTGCCCCACGTCCCTGGGGACAGGCCAGGGGTCACTTGGCCCCTGCAGTACCCACTGGAATCCCTGTCCTGCTGTCCTCACCTAACTTCATTTCTTCTTGAAAGATTCCACTCACGGGGCACTTTCTTGAGCAATTGTTCCTTGAGAGATCCCCTTGTGGTCAGTATTGGCGACCCCCTCATTTCCACAGACTTCCTGAACTCCTGGGTCCCAACACCTGCCACCATCGGGGTCTGCGTGCTCCACGGAATTCCTGCGGGACTTTCCCTCTGACCTCCGCAGGTCGGCACAGTGCCCACGGTCAGCTGTCTGAGGAATACATGACGTGAAGCCCGGTGGATCCATCCCACACGGGGAGTTTGCTGGACCCGCTCACACGGCTGATGAGAAGTCCCGGAACTGAACCTTCGACAGCTCGCTGCAACTTCCTGATGTTTACACCCCTGCGTTGTGACCAGGTGTTTGGCAGACAAGCAGCCGGTGACTGGTAAAGTGGAAGAAGAAACCAAGGTGGAGAAGGGAGGCGTTTAAGTCCATTAAAATTTTTAAAATGATTTTACACCAGCCAAGCGAGCAGGGTCTGAGCGGACCCCCCGAGGTTCGGAGCGCACATCTGAGGGTGGATACCTTGCAGAAGAGGTGGTCTCATGTTTCTTACTGCCTCTCTTACTTGCTTCCCACTAGATCTTTGCGGATTGTGGCTGAAATTGCAACCCAAGGCATTGTGTGCTTCTCTCAATGGAGATCAATGAGATAATGGCTTTCCAGGTCAACGAGGCTTCCAGACAAGACCGCCCGCACCTGCCCGTTCCCGGTGTCCTGGTGTCCCGGTGTGCCTGTGTGCCGGGATGGAACTTCCCGCTGAAGGAGGAATTCTCAGCCCGTCCCCAGCCCAGGATCAGCAGACCTGAGTCGGCACCCTGGCCTCAGGTGATAACTGTGCTATAAGACAGCCGCAAAGTAGAACAGTGAATTTGCAAACGGTGCATCTGATCAAGGCCGTAGTAGCGAGAATACACAAAGAACTCGGAACTCAACACTAAGAAAATCACCCAGGTGAAACAACAAGACATTTGTTGATAAAAAGACATTTCTACCCATGGCCAGTCAGCACATGAAGAAGATACTCAGTGCCCTTAGTCAGCAGCTTGGTGCAAATCAGAGCCGTGATGCTTAAGAGAAAGTATGCATCCTTCAAACTTCAAGACTGAGGAAATATATACATACATACACATACATATATACATACATATGTACATAGATATATATACATACATATATTCAGTATATACATGTATACTTATATATGTATATTATATATTCTCGGAGATGAAGTTAGCTGAGTGCACGTTTTTTTTTACAGAGACAGAGAGAGTCAGAGAGAGAGAGAGAGATAGGGACAGACAGACAGGAACGGAGAGAGATGAGAAGCATCAATCATCAGTTTTTCGTTGCGACACCTTAGTTGTTCATTGATTGCTTTCTCATATGTGCCTTGACCCTGGGCCTTCAGCTGACCAAGTAACCCCTTGCTCGAGCCAGCGACCTTGGGTCCAAGCTGGTGAGCTTTGCTCAAACCAGATGAGCACACGCTCAAGCCGGTGACCTCGGGGTCTCAAACCTGGATCCTCTGCATCCCAGTCCAATGTTCTATCCACTGCACCACCAACTGATCAGGCAAGTGCGCTTTTTAAATCACCTGCATGTCTACAGATTTAGCTTTGACCTGTTGGTTCTGGCAGAGATCAGAGGGGACCCAGCACTGACCACAGGCATTTTCCAATCACTCCCCATGGTGAGCCGCCAGTTTGGCTTTAAATGTTCCCAAGCGATGTCTCTACAAGTTTAGTGCTGTTGTATCTTTTCAGTGAGTCCATCCTTACAATGATACAGTCACCCTATTTATTCATAATAAGGTTCTTACTTGTCCTAAAGACCTTTGACCCAATTGTAATATTGGTACATGTCTCAAGAGTCCTAATTGCATAATACACCTTTTTTTTATACCTCCGTATGCCCTCTGGTGGCTTTGTTTCTCTGGAGAACATGATGCGAAGACAGTAAGAGATTTGTCCATCATCAAACAAGTGACAGCTGAGAGGATGGCAGCATCCAGGGGTATTTAGGAGCACAGACCCTGTACTGTGTCTTAAAGATGTTAGGCAGGTTCTCATGAAGACTGAATAATAGTATGACTTAAAAATAACTTGTAGCCCTGGCCGGTTGGCTCAGTGGTAGAGCGTCGGCCTGGCGTGCAGAGGTCCCGGGTTCGATTCCCGGCCAGGGCACACAGGAGAAGTGCCCATCTGCTTCTCCACCCCTCCCCCTCTCCTTCCTCTCTGTCTCTCTCTTCCCCTCCCGCAGCCGAGGCTCCACTGGAGCAAAGATGGCCCAGGTGCTGGGGATGGCTCCTTGGCCTCTGCCCCAGGCGCTAGAGTGGCTCTGGTCACGACAGAGCGACGACGCCCCGGAGGGGCAGAGCATCGCCCCCTGGTGGGCAGAGCGTCACCCCCTGGTGGGCGTGCTGGGTGGATCCCGGTCGGGCGCATGCAGGAGTCTGTCTGACTGTCTCTCCCCATTTCTAGCTTTGGAAAAATACAAAAAAAATAAATAAATAAAAATAACTTGTAAAGGAAGCAACCTGAATCTGGGAGAGCTAGCAAGGTGTTTTTTGGGCGGCTGAACCGGGGTCCGTGGCCGAGACCGACCCCACGCCCCCTCCCTGACTAAGGGAGCACCTCTCTGCTCACCGCTCTCCTCCGAAAGCAGTCTTCGCTCTACTCAGAGATTCGCGGAAAGGACCCCGACAAGTCCAGTTTCTGAAAACGTTCAGACTGCACCACTGAATGGGAGCAAAGACTGGCCTTGAACCTTCTTGGAAGGGCCCGGGCCAGGCCGTCCTCACTCACCAGAGGGCAGCCACAGCTCAGGGACCTGAACTGCAGATCCGCCTCCCCCGGTAACAGGACCCCCAGGACTCGGACCCACACACCAGTGGAAAATGGGCTGAGAGGTTCCCTCCAGAAGCAAGTGACATCTTGTGGTGGGTGGACAGCTCCCCCAGATCCGAGATCACGATCTTCACCTCCAATCGAAACCTTCATTCCTGCTGTCTTTTCATTACCCGGTTGAGGCACGAAAAGACAGAACTCCTCACTGTCACCTGTCGCTGAATCGACCTCCAGGGGCCACCGCGGCACCACACAAGTCCCCCGCTCCCTGGCTAAGCGTTGAGGTCACTTACTGGCTGAAGGAGGAGGAGTCGGTCCCGTAGCCAGTAGCTCCTGCCGCGCCCGCTCAGCGCCTCTGGGGTGGGGGCCACTGCAGGACCCTGTCAGACAGGTGGCTTGGCTGAAACAGCCCGATGTCCTTGCTCAGGTGCCTTCTGTGCTTTCCGGGACACCAGCCGGCTGAGGTCACGGGGCCCGGGCTGCGGAGCGCGGCTCCGTCTCCTGGTCCCGTCCCCCTGACCGTCAGCAGCACAGTTCCTGCGCTGCGTGGTGTCCTCTCAGAGGTCTCCCATATCTGTTCCCAGCCATCAGCAGGACATCACGTGCTCTCCCCTGGCTTGGAGAAGTAGAACGAGATGAACAAGGAGATAAATGGGGAAGAAACCAACCAAACAAACAAACAAAAAAACACGTTTCTTCCATGGACCTGAGGTCGGAACCAGTGTTTTATAATGAGACTCTGGTGGGGCCCCAGAGTGGCGCTAAGACTAAAATTCGGGTCCCTCTGTCACGTCTTGGAAGATGACCACAAGGGGGGAAGAGTGAAATGAATGAACCGAGGCGGCCACCAGAGTGAGCCGGTCCTAACAACACCTTCAAGCCCACGTAAGCACAATGAGACCCAAGTCTAAGATGCCTCAAGGCTGAGAACACAAAACTCCAGGATGAAGCATCACAAGCCAACCAGGCCCCTGGGGACACCGGTCAACGTTGTCTGTGCTTTGGGCTCCGCCGTGTCTCAGGACAGGTGGCTCCCCGGCTCCTGCCGTCCACCACGAGCCACTGCCTGTCGTCACCGCCCTATCGGAACCCGTGTTCGCTCAAGTAAACTCTTAAAGTTTCGTGGTTATTTTCTGGCGTGCCTCAGTTTACCTCGTAACAGCATCTTCCCCCGGGTGGCCCATGAGGGTCTCCAACTCGGGTAGATGCTCAGCAGATGGGGAGGAAGGGAGTAAATACCTGTTGATAGCTCCCCGTTCTATCACACAACCTTGTGTGTTGCTAATGTGATCGTGAGTGTTGACTGAATCACCCACAGGGGAGGAGGAGAAACCCTGAATTTCCCACCGCTCCGTAAAAATGACACGTGGCCCGGGCAGTAGACCTTGGGGGGTGCAGGAAGAAAATAATCAGAATAATTTTATTTTCCTGTATCCTTCTAAGTTCTCATCTAGAACCTCTAACAAAAACAGATTAGGAAGAGAAAACACACAGACGTGTATTAGCAGGTAGAGGTGGGAGACGCCCAGGGGAAGATGAGCAATTCCTCAGGGAGGCTCAGAACTTGGGCGTAAGGATCATCTTCAGCTGGAGACAGGGGTGAGATGCGTCTGGAGGCCACCAGCCCGGGGCGAGCACCGGGGGCCCCACAGTGAACCGGGGAGCAGCTCCACCCCCGGTGCTCGCCTGTGGTCAGTCACACTGCTTCCGGGCACCGGGAGGGAGCCACGCTCGGATCAAGACTTCCTTTCTTAACGCCCTCACCAAAGGCACTTGTGCTCTTGTTTTCAGGGATTCTCCTATGTCCTTCGTTTCTCCAAATAATCAGCTCAAAATAATTCTTATGCTGAAGAAGCATGTTTGGGGGGGAGGGTGCTGGGGGTAACATATTCTGGGAATTGTGGTGAAAACCTCCAAGTACCTATATCTCTCCTTCCTAATTCTTACATTCCCCACACCCTCTGGTACCTCCGTCTCCTCCTCCTCCTCTTCCTCTTCCTCTTCCTCCTCCTTCTCCTCCTCTTCCTCCTCCTTCTCCTCCTCATCTTCTTCCTCCTCCTCTTCCTCCTCCTCCTCCTCCTCATCCTTGTACCTCCATCTCCTCCTCCTTCTAACACCTGCATCTCCTCCTCCTCTTCCTCCTCCTCCTCATCTTCTTCCTCCTCCTCTTCCTCCACCTCCTTCTCCTCCTCCTCCTCCTCCTCATCCTTGTACCTCCATCTCCTCCTCCTTCTAACACCTGCATCTCCTCCTCCTCTTCCTCCTCCTCCTCATCTTCTTCCTCCTCCTCTTCCTCCACCTCCTTCTCCTCCTCCTCCTCCTCCTCATCCTTGTACCTCCATCTCCTCCTCCTTCTAACACCTGCGTCTCCTCCTCCTCCTCCTCCTTATCCTTGTACCTCCATCTCCTCCTCCTTCTAACACCTGCATCTCCTCCTCCTCCTCTTCCTCCTCCTCCTCATCTTCTTCCTCCTCCTCTTCCTCCACCTCCTTCTCCTCCTCCTCCTCCTCCTCCTCATCCTTGTACCTCCATCTCCTCCTCCTTCTAACACCTGCATCTCCTCCTCCTCTTCCTCCTCCTCCTCATCTTCTTCCTCCTCCTCTTCCTCCACCTCCTTCTCCTCCTCCTCCTCATCCTTGTACCTCCATCTCCTCCTCCTTCTAACACCTGCGTCTCCTCCTCCTCCTCCTCCTCCTCATCCTTGTACCTCCATCTCCTCCTCCTTATAACACCTGCATCTCCTCCTCCTCTTCCTCCTCCTCCTCATCTTCTTCCTCCTCCTCTTCCTCCACCTCCTTCTCCTCCTCCTCCTCCTCATCCTTGTACCTCCATCTCCTCCTCCTCCTAACACCTGCGTCTTCTCCTCCTCCTTCTCCCCCTCCTCCTCCTCATTCTCCTCCTCCTCCTCCTCCTTCTCCTCCTCCTCCTCCTCTTCCTCCTCCTCCTCTTTGTACCTATGTCCTCTATGCCTTCTGGTGCCAGTGCCTCCTACAAGCTCTGGTTCTGGACCTGGTCCAGACTCACCCTGGGCACATCTATCCGCTGTAGAGAGCCTCCAGCCCAGGTGAGCCCCCCCCCCACTTCTGGCCTGGGAGTCCAGGTCCCCCAGCACTCAGGGCTTCACACTGTGTCTCTCTGGGAGCTCTTGTGAGCCCAGCTGCATGGTCCCCAGAGTGCCCACGGGCTCTCTTTGAATCTCCGAAGACCCCGATGTAAACAATCCTGATTGCCTTTTACTTCAGCAGGACCAACCGGCCAGAGAACTCCCACGCGCCTGGTTAAACATGCACAGCCCTTTGGAGACCAACCCCAAGGACCCAGCGGGGCTTTGAGAGACAGTTTGGTGTCATGTACGGGGACCGCTGCCTTTTCTGAGACGGCGTGGGGTCTATAGCCCATAAAGCACATCTCTTTCTCTGTCATCGGCAAGCACGCACCTGTACCCCAACCCCATCCTTCACCTCCCCGCCTCCACCGATGTCCGAGAGGAAACCATCGGATTTCAAGCCACACCTGCAGAGGGCACAGTGAGGCTGTGAGGCGAGGACTTAGTTCTGCTGGTGAGGGACCTGGCTCTCTGCTTTGGGGCGTCTAACATGCAGTGGTGTGTAGCCAGTAGCCAGGGCCACCATCACAGCCGCCTGGCCCATGCAGCTTCGCATTGGATTCAGACAGATGGTAATGAAACAACAGAGCCACGAACTGGTGGGCCATCATCTTTAATCCTACTTGCACCCGGCGGGCAAGTAAAAACACACACTGGGCTCCAAAACCCACTCATTCAGTGCTCACAAAGCTACTGACTTATCTGAGTTTCCTAGAATTCACCCCTGTTCCCCATCTCCTTCTCTCTGCACAAACTCTGCACAAACTGGCTTCTCACTCAGCACTCCGCCATCTTGGCTGCTTCTCCTCTCCTCCATGTGGCCTTTCTCTGCTCTCCTCTCTGCTCTCTCCTCTAATGCTAATCTCAGGAACTGAGAGAACAAGCTCTCGTTCTGCCCCCATTTTATAGTGTAGAAATCAAAACCTTTAATCCAATATACAAAATAGGGAAGTCTCTAATACAAAGTCACTTATCTGAGGCATGATGGGATTGTACCACACGACATCAAAAAGGGTGGGAAAGGCTTGGTCCTAAAACCAAGCTACAAGGATCCTGCCTGCCCACAGCCCGCCCCCAACACATATTAATATCACCTGGGTGACGGCTTCCACGTGGGCAGCACCATCTTTAACAAAGTGAGCGTAATATATTTTATCTGCCCAACACCTTCCTCACAGCTTCCCCTCTGATTCTAATTTATAAAATAAGTGGTGAAAAACCGCCATTTTCTGGAGCATTTTCTCAATCTGTTGAGACTTAGCTTCCCGGCAATTGTCAACAGTTTGGCTCAAATAAACTCATTAAAAATTCTTGCAGGTTTGGATGCCTCTTCTATTGACCTCAGTGCTTCCCTTCCTGCTAAAGCCATGTCTTGCCTGAGGCCAGCAGGCCAATCTGGTCTGGTCAGGCCAGGATCAAGGAGAGGATATGTTTTTCTTTTCTCTTTTAGAGTTTTATTGACTGATTTTACAGAGAGAGGAAGGGGGAGAGAGAGGGAGAAACAGTGATTTGTTGGTGCACTTATTTATGCATTCGTTCATTGGTTGATTCCTACATGTGCCCTGACTGGGGATCAAACCCACGACTTTGGCGTGTCAGGATGATGCTCTCTAACCGAGGGAGCAACCCGGCTGTGGTCCTAGAGAGGAGACGTTTTCTGATTCCTGGAAGCCCGTGGCCTAAATGCGCCTTCACATATAACAGAGTATTAGGCCTGGCTCACACGTCTGAGGAGTGTCCACGTAAGACCCGTCCAAACCTGTGGAGAACTGGTGTCCGTTTCTTTGAGCCAAACTGACGGCAATTGCAGGGAAGCAAAATCCCAAGGGATCAGGAGAACGCTGCCGACCAGGAGGGTTTCACCCTCATTTTATCAGAATCCAAGCGGAAGGCGTCAGGGGGCCCCACGGAATCCGTGGGTGGTGGAGCAGGGAGGCGGGACAGCGAGGGGGGGACGTCTGCGGGATTGGAGGAGGAGTGCAGGGAAGACACAGGCTTCCCTAGGCAGGGGTCGGAGAGTTCAGTTCACAGTGAACGTGGTAATAACAACAACGAGATGATCTGTGGTCTCGGCTCCCCTGTGACGAGAGGTCCGGAGATAAGAAATCGCTCTGGCGTTCCAAAGGCGTGTTATCGGGTGTGTTATCTCAGATGAGAAGAGAACAGACAGGCTCTGTGAAGGTCAAGATTGACCTTTGTTAGGGAAACGCACCGCCCTCGGACATGACCACCTACCACAGCTCGCTGCCAGTTAGAAAGTGTTCATTTCAGACCATCCTGTGGGGTGACTTTGGGTCCCCGAGTCTGCGAGGCCACTGTGGATGGAGTCCTCCCCTGAGCCTGTCAGGTTAGCATGTGGCCCCCATTTTTGTCCACAATGGGAATAAGTGGGACCCGGGTCAGATGTGCGGAAGGAGGGACGTGGCAGAGCCGGAACGTGAGCACCGCCAAGTCTCCGGGACGTGGCGGCAGCTGTGGGTCAGCCGAGCCGCAGACCGCAGGGCTGGTGGTAAGTTCCCGGGCCCGTCACGCAGGAACGACCCTGTTGACACCAGGCGGAGAAGACGAGGGACTGGGGGAGTAAGGGGCCTCGCACACTGTGGGCCCTGAGTGACGGAAGCCGCCTCCTCGGCAGAGTCTGGGGTTTGCAGGCGTGACGTCGCCCCGGGTGCCGGGGGAGGAGCCTGGGGTTTGCAGGCGTGACGTCGTCCCGGGCGGCGGGGGAGGAGTCTGGGGTTTGCAGGAGTGACGTCGTCCCGGGCGGTGGGGGAGGAGTCTGGGGTTTGCAGGTGTGACGTCGTCCCGGAGGGCGGGGGGAGGAGTCTGGGGTTTGCAGGTGTGACGTCGTCCCGGGTGCCGGGGGAGGAGCCTGGGGTTTGCAGGAGTGACGTCGTCCCGGGGGGCGGGGGAGGAGTCTGGGGTTTGCAGGAGTGACGTCGTCCCGGGGGGCGGGGGGAGGAGTCTGGGGTTTGCAGGTGTGACGTCGTCCCGGGGGGCGGGGGGAGGAGTCTGGGGTTTGCAGGTGTGACGTCGTCCCGGGGGGCGGGGGGAGGAGCCTGGGGTTTGCAGGTGTGACGTAGTTCCGGGCGGCGGGGGAGGAGCCTGGGGTTTGCAGGTGTGACGTAGTTCCGGGTGGTGGGGGAGGAGCCTGGGGTTTGCAGGTGTGACGTAGTTCCGGTCGGCGGGGGAGGAGTCTGGGGTTTGCAGGTGTGACGTCGTCCCGGGGGGCGGGGGGAGGAGTCTGGGGTTTGCAGGTGTGACGTCGTCCCGGGGGGCGGGGGGAGGAGCCTGGGGTTTGCAGGTGTGACGTCGCCCCGGGCGGCGGGGGAGGGTTAGGGAGGACACGACATCTCAGGAGCAGTCACCAGAGACAGAAGAGGACGCACCCTGCTGCTCTGAGAGCCACACCCACTGCACAGGCGGGGACGCCGGGTCACCCGCCGCTGCTGGAGGTCTGCTGGGTCCCCTCCCTGGCCTCCCTGACTAGCCACCTCAGAGTTGTGCCCGGGAGGGCAGAGTGCCCCCACAAAGCACACGCCTTTCTCAGCTCCCTGCCGTTGATGGCAGTCAGGATCACCCTGTGAAATTGGCACGTCTCGTGGGCGTGCTCCTGCAGCTCTGCTCTGCCGCCCCTTCCGGTCCTGGGGACGCCCCTTCCCGTCCTGGGGAGGCAGAGGTGAAACTGCTCAGATACGGGCAGGTGGGAAGGGCGGAGGAGCCGTGTCCCCTCCCGGGTGACGCGTGGGCGCCTTGCACCAGCCCCGGGCCACCGCCTCCAGACTCCTTGTTGCATAAGGAACAGATACGCCTGTTTGTGAGGCCGCTCCTGCCTGGGTAACAGCTGTGACTTCCAGCTGAGCACGGTCCTGTGCGACAAGCTTGTGGACGCACAGGGGTCCTGTGGGAAGTCGTGACCTCACCAGGCGATCTGATCACAAATTTTTCACTGGGCAGACCGTGGTGGGTAGTCAGACCGCGGGCACATACCTGCCCCAGCGAAGGCTTCCTGCTGACCCCCGCGAGCCCCATGCCATGCGTCTGGGCCTCTAGGTGAACACACCTTTGAGACACCTCTTTTCAGAGCCTTCTTCTAAGAAGCGTTCACCCTCGAGAGAACACGACACCAGTGACTCTCGGTGATCTCATCCCCACCTTGCTGTAGCTCACCTCCAAGGAATCTTCCTAAGTTCCCTCCTTAATTTCAAATGTACACACCAAAAAAAAAGAATAAAAAAAAAAAATTGCGAAGCTGTTCTCGGGGAGGCTGTGAGCCCTTGCTCCCGGCCTACATCATCATGTTGGCTCAAAGGAAGTCTTTGTAAAACTTCTGTATGGGTCTGGATGTTTCCTGCATCAACAGGAGACTCAGGGTGCCGCCGCCCCCCCACGCTATGCCGCTCTGGCGTCAGCATGATGTGGAGCCAAAGGCAACTGAGAAAAAGCAGGCGTGAAACCAGCTCTCTGCAGGCCCGATGTCATCTGACAGCAGAGCACCAGCCCCCTTGTGAAGGTGTCCCCAACCCCCGGACCAGGCCGGGCGAGCTGTCCCATCACCCAGGACGCGTCTGCACTGACAGCCAGTGGCTGCTGTCTCCTACGTGCCCCCAGGAGACCCGGCTCCCACCGTCTGCCCCCCCGGGAACGCGAGTCCCTGCCTGCACCTGGCCCCCGCCCACCAGTGTGGTGTGGCTCTGCTGCTGCGATGCGGTGGAGGCCCGAGTTCTAATCCCCCCTCCACCGTCTCCCCTCTGCAGCCACGCTGAGCTCCTGGGGAAATTCCCGTTTGTCTTTCTCCTCTTTGTCCGTCTGGTGTCCGTCTGGTGTCCGTCTGATCTGCGGGGCCGCAGACACAGAATCTTGGAGGGAGAAGGAAAAGGAATTCTTTCCTCCCATCCGCTCCCACGACGGAGGTTATAGGTCAGAGATGCGGGCGAACAAGGTGCTGTAATCGGTCATTAGTCCTTCACTGGGCAGACACAGTGGGCGGTCAGGACCCAGGCCTGTGACCGGTTCAGTCAAAGGCCTATCTTTGCCTCAAGCGGCCCCGCCCGCCGTTCCTGTGCGTCTAGCTCGCCACCCCTTTGAAATGCCAGCGATAATCCCCACCCTTCGAAGGCATGGCCTCCCTCACGAGAGCCGTACCGGTTCACCTGCGGCCCGATCCCCACCCTGCATTCTCCCGGGTCCCCGGAATCTTACACCCCCTCCTTAATTTCAGATGTGTAAAGGAAGCAGCAAAGCTGTTCTGCCTAGAAGCTTTGAGATCTGGCCTCCCAGCCCAGGTCAAAGGTTGTGGCTCAAGTACGATTTTATAAAAATTCTCTACAGGTGGGGACTTTCCTTATGGCGGCTTTCTTAAATGCTTCTCATCTCGGCGTGCCTGGAGCCCAACCCCAGAGAATGTAGCTCAGCTCCAAGTCAAAAGACAGACTCCTTAGGTCGCCCGTGATCGGCGATACCGGGGGTGAAGCCACACCCGCTGTTGTCACCGGGGAAGTGGGACCTCGGAGGAAGAATTCAGAGCCAGCAACTCGAATGATAAGGGCAAGTTCATTTAGAAAGTGCACAGAGGTAGTCAAAGGAAGACAGGTGGGCTGAGGGGCTGAGGGAGTTACAGACGCAGGAGACGGGAGGGTCCCTGGAGCTGGGAGCCACAGGTAAAGGTAACACACTTGGGTGGGGCGGGGCAGGGAGGAAGGGGGAGGGGAAGGGGTGGAGGTGCTCCTGAGAGCGCACCCTGGGTCCTGAGTCTTGGGGGCTTTGAAGGCGGGGTGCTCAGGGGAGGTCTGAGGTCAGGAGCCCAATAGAATATTCACCAGCTCTAAGCTGATGTCCCCCAGTGAGATTTATGTCACTGACTTCAGCCATCCTTGGGCGTGGTTGGCACAAAGGGAGCTCACTGGGTTTCTTCTGCTCTCTGGCTCCCAGAGTAGGGTGATTTGAGCTGTGTGCCCTCTGGTTGGGGAGGAGATGTGTACACCGTTTACTGCTCAGCGTCCTTGGCTAGGGAAAGATAGGGTTTTGTGACTGACGAGAGGGCTATAAACTGCTGTGTGTTTAACTCTGTGTCGGTTCCTCTCTGGCAAAGGGCCCATGCCCCTTGTCCTGTCTTCCGAGCCTGGCTCCCCAGAGCCCGCGGTCAGGAGGGGCACTGTGTTTGCTCAGGAGGGACGGGAGCAAAGGCCGAGGCAGACCTGGGGAGGACAGTGTGCTCCTGTTCCGGGCAGGGGTGCCCGGGGCCCCGCCCCGAGGAGGAGGAAGAGGAGGGGGAGGGGAACCGAGCGAGGCCAGCTGGTCTGGCAGGTCCGCCCTCCCGGGACTCACACCGAGGACTCTGACTGCCCGGGCGTGAGGACTGCGCGGGCACAACCTGCCCACGTTGGCACAGACCCTCTCGACTCTCTAGCTGGCAGGCAGTGCCCGGCCCCCATTGCTTAGGCCCCTGAACCCCGCCCGGCTGGTCGCCGGAGGGGTCGGCGGGCGCTGCCCCGAGGCGGCGTGAGGATGACTGAGCTGAAGCATTGACAGAGACACGAGGAAAACTGCCTCCTCTCCCCCCGGGGAGGGCAGGGCGACTCTTCCTGAGCAGACAGCCCGGACTCCTCAGCCCCCAGAGGGCATTGCACGCCCTGCTAAGCAGCCCCGTCTTCAACAGCTCCCCGCCCCCGACTCACCTCCCCTCCTCTGCTGCCCCCAGAAACCCGACTGCCCTTCCTCTGTCTCACCCCGTCTCCACAGACATGTGGGTCCAGGACGCAGCCGAAGCCGAGCGCCCCCCGCCCCTCTGACGGGCCCCCCCGGGTTCCCCCGTCTGCAGATGCGGAGCACGTGGTTAATGGCTGCTGTCCGTTTTCCTCCTGCGGGCCCGTCTGCAGTCGGTCTGATCTGCAGAGCCCAGCGGGGGACCTCGGAGGAGGAGTGACCCTGAGGTGTCCCGGGTGGGTGGGAGAGGGGGGCAGGTGGCCCTCTGGTGTCAGCGAAGTCTTCATCTGAGGTTTCAGTTCTTGGAGACTGATCTGCCTTCCCGGACCACTTTGAGAATTGTCTGGAAAATGGAGGGCTTGGGGGGAGAGGCAGGTTTTATTAAACAGACAGACAGACAGACAGACAGGAAACCCTCAGCCCCCGAAGCTGCCAGGTGCCTCCACGGTGGCCAGTCCTTCCCTCGGCCGATGGCTGTCCTGAGGAGGGAGAGGAGGCAGCGGGACTGGCCGGACAGGAGGCCTGTGACTGGAGGTCCACAGGCCTCTCAGGGTCTTCACAGGACGCGAAGTCAGAGGAGAGAGGCCAGGTGTCTCCAGGTGCAGCTTCCCAGATACCTGGGCCCTGCAGGCTGCACCCCAGCTTGCAAGGAAGCCTGAGGCTGTCCCGATGAAGAGACCCGGGCAAAGGGTGTTTCTGAGAGAGGGAACAGGACGATTAGGTCCACGGCCGGAGGGCACCGTTATCACTGCAGATAGCATCACACAGTGACGCCTGGTCTAAACAGTGCCTGTAATTTCCAGTCTGGTGGTCATCTGTCCAGTACCACGACTGCTCTCCGTCCAGTACTCACAAGGACTGCTCTCCTGTTGTCTTTGCAAACAGTATTTTTTTTGGGGGGGACACAAGGTTGCCTCAGGCCCTTTGCAGAAGTGACTTGGTCCCATTTTAACATCCAAAGGTTTGAGGATCAGATGGGCAAGGCAGCTCCGATCCTGTTTTAAAGCGGCCATGTTTATATTCTGACAATCCCACAGACTCCTCCAAACAGAGGAGCCAGATGTTTCACCTCCTGCGTCCAGCGTTCCTGCATTCCTGCTGAGAAACGCCCAAGAGCGAGAATTTCAAAGCCACAGGCCATCGGCCTTCACAACGGGCAGGGTGGGTTCCTTGTTCCTTGCAGGTTGGGTCAGCGCATGCTGAGACCGTGTGTGCAGACCTGCGCTCTCCGGGAGCCGACTTAGACGCCAGGCTTCCCGGTACAGGGCACCCTTCTCCTGGTCGCCACGGTGACTGTGACTGCGGGGAAGACGTCCCCTAGGGGGCGACGCCACACCGGTTGACAGGCACTGAGATGAACATGTGGTCCGAGAGAGAGAAAGAGAGAGAGAGAGAGAGAGAGAGAGAGAGAGAGAATGAATGAAAAGGAAGAGAGGCCCTCAGGGAACCCTCCTCGGGAAGGGAGAGAGGATTCTGCTGCCAGGGGCAGTGGGCAGCCCCCGGGGGTGGGGGAGGCGGGCGAGGGTCCCACGTAGCGTGTGATGGATGAAGCGAGGCCACGTGTAAGCTCAGAGCCATTCAAGGACTTCCTGTGTGGCTGTCACCCGCGTCACACGTGTTCCCGTGACTGAGACGGGCGTGCTCGTGGCACTGGGAAAATGCCCGAGGAAGTCGGGAAGGGCACACATTTTTGTGTTTAAACAGGGAGTCTTTGTAAAGGGGGGGGGGCAGGGAGAGGCTGCCCGGGTCCTCCCTGGGAGAGGCGGAGGGGGCCTGGGTGAGGTGTAGGCAGCCGGCTTTCGTGCAAAGCTTGAGACACCACTGACGGCCAAATCCTTATGTATTACAGAGAAAACGGAGGCCACAAAGAACAGACATAGGGAACCAGCAGTTTCTATGCAAATGCAGTCAGGATCAGGTGCTTTCTACATGCTGTCGATTCAGTTATCAGAACGTCCCTCTGTAAGCCCGGGAGCGAAGTGACTTCTCCCGAGACACTCAGTCCTGGGGGCTGCCCTGGGGGCCCCCCGGCCACTGCCCTCAGGTAGGAAAGATCTTGCTAGAACCAGGACTGCTCGGAGCTTTTCATGTTCCTTCTCATTTCCTGGGGCTGAAAGACAGACTTAGCAGAACATGACAATAGACATTCTGAGGCAGAGAATCTCACCTCCCTTAGCTAACGATATTTTGCAGGGAAGTCTACTCTCTCCCTCTATCATCTTAAAACGGGTGACCTAGGCCCTGGCCGGTTGGCTCAGCGGTAGAGCGTCAGCCTGGCGTGGGGGGGACCCGGGTTCGATTCCCGGCCAGGGCACATAGGAGAAGCGCCCATTTGCTTCTCCACCCCCACCACCTCCTTCCTCTCTGTCTCTCTCTTCCCCTCCTGCAGCCAAGGCTCCATTGGAGCAAAGATGGCCCGGGCGCTGGGGATGGCTCCTAGGCCTCTGCCCCAGGCGCTAGAGTGGCTCTGGTCGCAACAGAGCGACACCCCGGAGGGGCAGAGCTTCGCCCCTGGTGGGCGTGCCGGGTGGATCCCGGTCGGGCGCATGTGGGAGTCTGTCTGACTGTCTCTCCCTGTTTCCAGCTTCAGAAAAATACAAAAACAAACAAACAAACAAAAAAATGGGTGACCTGTCTGGGACCCCCGGCTTCAGTTTGCAGCAAGCATCAAGTGACCTCATCAGAAGTGAGGTCTGGCTGAAGGCCCCTCCCTTCCCTCCCTCACACCCACAGGGGACAGCAGGCAGTGCCCACAACAGACTCCCCAAGCCCCGCCCTGCCCCGCCCCCCAGGGCTGCAGTGCTCAGAGCGGTCCTCGGGCAGTGCCCACAACAGACTCCCCAAGCCCCGCCCCGCCCCCCAGGGCTGCAGTGCTCAGAGCGGTCCGTGGGCAGATTTCCCTGGGCTCCATCCAGCGTCCTGTGCAGAAACCCCATAATGTCACTACAAAAAAAAAGGGGTTCACTGATCTTTTCAAGTGAGGTTTCCAGCTGTGTTCTAGAAAGCCAGCTGAGACCTGCAAAGAAGCCGTTCAGAAGCTGGGAGTCTACTGGGGGTCACTGCTCAAAGAACATGCAGGCATAAAGGTTGTCATTGTTTTAAACCTGGCAGCGTCAGAAGTAACTTCAAATTCCTGAGAGATATTTTTACTGAAAAAGCCAAGTTGGACGGGAACGCCATGAGTCTCCTTGTGGCTCCAGAGCCTGCGGGAAGGGGGACGACAGAGCCCCCTAGTGAAAGTGCATCTCAATTGCAGGCAAAGCGCCTCTTCCGATCACACCTCATTTCTCGAGGGACAAACTTGCGAGTTTCTTGATGTACGAGGGGAAAATGACCACGCAGGTTATCTGGGTATATGTCACAAAATGTGGTTGAAAAATTTTATTTTGCTTTTAAATTATTAAAAACATTAATTAAAAGACAATAGAAATAACAAACATTTTATTCTTATTATTCCAGTATTTTAAGACATTTATATATCGTCGTTTAATATTATTGGTACACAAACAAAAATGATTATATGAAAAACAGACCACTGAAATTATAAATGAAATCGAGGAAATTTGATCATCTATAAAAAGTTGAAATGACATACTATTTGGCACATTTCACAAAAGTTATCAATGGTGCCCTTATCGTGAGAGCAGCATTTTTGTGTTTGTGCAGAATTGTCCAGAGTAAACCAGCAAGACTGCATATCGGTTTATCTTTTTCTACATAAACTTTAATATTTGAGTCAATGATCTTGATACTAAAGTGTAAATAATTCAGATTTTAATTTTCTGGAATAGTGGCAAATTATAATGCGCTCACCAAAGTGCTGCTATTTCAGTACTTTACCACAGTGCTGTATATCAGCATCTCAGACCGTAAAAGAAAATGCATGTTGCTGTCATTTTCACTGTAAAAGGCTTTTAGGATAAGTGTAAGTATTTGATAGTCATTTCAGACTCATCAATCATCGTGTCTTCTTTGGACGGCTCTTTGCAATGAATCACAGCCTTAATTTTGAGCAATATTAAGGAAGGGAATTATTCATAGCAGAGATATCTCAGCCTGCCTGGTGGATTTCATTATCATCTAGTTAAAGGGTCTACCCCTGAAATCTTGAAGGAAATCACAGCTGTCACCCCATCAGCCTGTATAGTCTAGATCTGGTTCTCACTGTCAGATTCTGCCATCTCCAACGTGAATACAGAATGAAGAAGATTTATGAATGTGGAAGTGATGTGTGTGGACCCAAGGGAGAGAGGAGCACCTGCCCTTGTGGCAAACCTTCCGGGAACTCAACCCTCCAGACCTTAGACCTGCGTCCAGCACTCCGCTCGCACCTCATTCCACACGCCCGGCATGTTTCTCTGTGGAATCAGGGAGACGGGACAAAGAAAACCTTTGCTCCTGCTGCCGCTGTATCCATCACCGGCCGCTGCGTAACAAACTGGCCCCACGCTCCGCCGCTTAGAACAGTAAGCATCTACTATCTCAGCACCTGCGGTCAGGACTTTGACGTGGTTCTCTGTGTCCCCTGCCGAGGTGGCCGGCAAGGTGCCAGATGGGGCTGCAGTCAGCTGAGGGTCTGACCGGGGCAGCGGGCAGGACCTACCTCCTCGACGATGCACTCGCAAGGGTATCGGCCGGAGACCCCAGTTCTTCACTGGCTGTTGGTGGGAGGCCCCCATTCCTGACCACACCGGCCCCTCCATGGCGCTGCTGGGGTGTCTTCCTGACACGGTGCCAGCTCAGCCCAGAGTGAGCGCTCCCCGACAGAGCGAGGGTGGAGCCAGATGCCTCTCGGGCTTGTTCAGGAAGCGACGTGGTTACTTCCGTTGTAGCGTGCCTCCTGAAAGCAAGCCACCAAGTCCAGCTCACATCAGGAGCGGCGACGAATCAGTGAACACGCTTCCAACCATTCACCTTCCATGAAAACTCAGCTGCAGACTTCCTGGCTCTGTCGGTTCTGAGTGGGATCACCTCTTGGAAAAAAAAAAAAGATGGAGGAGAACTGATGGTGCCACGTGCATCTCCGCATCTCTCTGTTTTGTGGATAAACTGGGTTAGAGTGCTAGGAACTGGAGCCCGAGACTAACTGGCCTTGGTTTAAAGTATCACACAACGTCCCCCACCTGGGACGGGTTGAGTGCTGTTCTTCACACAGGAACATCCCCATCGCCCTTCTGGGTCCGTGTTAGGTACCTGGGGCTCTTTGTTGCACAGGACTCCAAATTCTCAAGGAAGGATTCGTCTGGTTACTTTGAAACGGAAGCCAATCCATTATGGAAGTGTTTACACTGCCTCATTGTATCAGAACATCAAAGCTTACGCAGCCCGCCCCCACATTGTGGTTTACTTTAGTCATAGCCCCAGCCTTAAAATCACAGAACCGTCAAAACGGCATGATTGGTGATAAAACCACGGGAGACGGTGAACCCACCGGAGCCTTGCCATTTAAGGAGGGGTCAGAACTGGTCTGACTTCATAATCGTGCCCGATAAGTTAATCAAAGTTTTGATAACCTAGGTGATTGGTTGTACAGGTGTACAGAGTGTCTTTGGCCAAAAATAAAAGTGCATTCACAAAGTTTCTCTTCTGCCCCTGCCCCTTACGTGGCCGTCACCCTGCTCGGGTAGGTCATTACAAGCCTTCTAATGAAAAAGCGAAATTGTAAGTCGGAGCATTTGCTGACCTCCAAGGACAATCGGTAAGTCTGGAATGTGACCCCTTAAAATGATCAGGTCGGGGTTCAGCCACGAGGGAATAGCCAGCCTGTCAGCGGAGGGAGTTGGAATGGGAATGACGAAAGGTTTACCAGTTTTCTTTTTCTTCTTAAAAAAGAAATGACTCCAAACCTATAATTATGTCAGGTAATCAGCATGTCTTCTGAAATCACGCCGAAGGGCAGCTTGCGTGAAAAGCAGAAGAGATTGCCCAGGAGCAGAACTGGGAAGACGCCACCCTGCTGCCCGCAGGCCCGACCCGGGAAGCCGCACGTGGGGGCCCCGCCCGCGCCCAAGCTCGCCACTCCGAACGGACCTGGTCCTGACGCGCTCTGGAGGCCGGTTTCAGTTTCCCAGGCCGGGCTGCGGCCTCGCGTCCGGAGCTGAGCCGTTGCCTGGAGGGTGGGTGGGTCGGACCTCACTCCTCTGCCGGAATGCATCTCCGCTCAAAGGTGCTTTCCCAGGCTGCCCACAATGAGCAGAACAGAAAAGGTCCTTGACACGTGTGAGGGGTGCGGCCCCCGGGCACAGGGCCGAGGGCGGGGCAGGGTGGGGGAGAGACAGGGAAGCCAGGTTGAATGTGATCATGAGTGGAGACAGCCGGACGCTGGCTGGACTGATAATGATGTCCAGTCGGAGACCCTGTTCTGCCTCTCGTCATGAGCAAGGAGAGGCGGAAGGAGACTTGATGGAGGGTGCTGGACCCACAGTTCAATGTACGGGGAATGGATTAGAGAATGCTGCCCACGAAACCTGTACTATTGTATTAACCAATGTTGCCCCAATGCACGCAATAAGAATGTTAAGAAAGAGGCCCTGGCCGGTTGGCTCAGTGGTAGAGCGTCAGCCTGGCATGCGGAAGTCCCGGGTTCAATTCCTGGCCAGGGCACACAGGAGAAGTACCCATCTGCTTCTCCACCCCTCCCCCTCTCCTTCCTCTCTGTGTCTCTTCCCCTCCCGCAGCCAAGGCTCCATTGGAGCAAAGATGGCCCGGGCACTGAGGATGGCTCCATGGCCTCTACCTCAGGCACAAGAATGGCTCTGGTCGCAACAGAGCGATGCCCCAGATGGGCAGAGCATCGCCCCCTGGTGAGCGTGCCGGGTGGATCCTGGTCGGGCGCATGCGGGAGTCTGTCTGTCTCTCCCCGTTTCCAGCTTCGGAAAAATACAAAAAAAAAAAAAAAAAAAAAAAAGAATGTTAAGAAAGAAATAAAAGAAAGAGCGAGGAGAGGGAGACAGAAAGGGGGCTGGGGTCGGGAGGGAGGACCCTCAGCTGGCAGGGGCTCTGTTTCCCGGGGCCCGGACACCCAGCCTATCAGAGTGCCCCCTGGAGGGAAACATTTTCTAGCTCTCTTGCAGCCACACTGCGTTTCAAAGTTACTGTCTCCTGACAGCAGCCCTGGTCCGTTCCGAAGGAGCGCAGCCGGAGGGGACACGGCTGGCGTCCCTGGGCTTCCCTGCGGGCTTCCAGTGCCCTGCAGTGAACGAGGACATTGAAACCTCCGGCCTCTTGTACTCACTCCTGCTTCTGCCGCACTTCCCTGCGGACGAGGCGGAGCTGTGGGGTACCAGAAATCCACCAAATCCACTGTTCCTTCTTCCTTTCTTAGCAAGAGAGAGAGAGGAGAAGCATCAACTCATAGCTGCAGCACCGTAGTTGTTCATGGATTGCTCCTTGAGCGTGGGGCTCCAGCTGAGCCAGTGACTTGGGCAGAGTGTGGAGCGTCGGTGTGCCAGCTCTGGCCGGAGGCTTTGGTGGCTGGTCCCGTGTGCTCCGGCTGACTCCCTCTGCCCACTGGATGCTCCGCCGTGAGATGAACACACCCCATCGGCCGCCCCAGAAGTACACATGGGGCGAACTGGACCTGGACTCACAGCCGGGAGCCAAGCCTCCCGGCCCACCCAGCCAAGCCGACTGTAGACCCGTTGAGCCACGGCTGACCCAGACACCCACAGAGTGAAATGCAATGCCTATTCTTGCAATCCACCCAGTTTGGGGGTCGTTTCTTAGCTAGCATTATCATGACAAGTGCTGACTGATAAATCAGCCCCCTCCCAGATTGGTTGTGACGTTCTCAGGAAACGGTGAATGTAAAATGCTCTGCAAGCTGCTCATATATATATATATATATATATATATATATATATATATTTATATATATGAGAGTTCCTGAGTGAGCTCTCCATAAAGGCAGAAGCTTTTGCTACTGTACCTAGAAGAGCTCCTACCACAAAACAGCAGCTCAATAAACACGATACTTATTGAATTGAAGGATGGATGTAGGTGGGTGGACAAACGAATGGACGGACGGACGGATGGATGAATGTTTGAATAGACGGATATAATAAAATATATGTGTAATAAGTTTGAAACTTCTACCATGGGCAATTTTTCCTTGGCCTTAAATTAGTAATTTCTGTTAAACATAAATACTCTTGAGAATGATAAATTTTTGTCATAACACTTTAATTCTGAAGGTGACCAGTGCTTGACGCCTGCAGTGGTCATAGAAATTGTTAGAAAACCAGAGCTAAAGAGCAGGAATCTAAGAAAAGGATTTCCCACCTTGGTCCATGACTTGTTTGGAGAGAACCTTTGGCAAAGGCTTTTGGGAGTTTTACCAAAACTAGCATTCTGCCCCGAACACATTTCTTGCATAATACATGCACAGAGATAAACACTCAATGATGAGCACTCACATGGTCCTATGTGCATTTACGTATGCTCTGTTTGTGTCTGTCTACCTTCTACCTCCAAGTAGAGGGGGATTTAGTGGAATGACTGGGGAACTGGTGGTCTCATCTCTCTAACTATAATATCTGTCTATCTTTCACCTTCCATTTCTCCATGAAAAGAGAGAGACTGGTTGGAACCACAGGGGTCTGATGTGCTTTTCCCCCATTGCTCTGTTCTGGGAGTCAGATATGGCTCTGAATCATAAGGACCAAAATGTGTGAGTTTTGATGAGCAGTGCCCAGAAATGGAGGCTGGAACCTTAATCGGAACAGAAAGTAGGGGTCTGGGTTAGCTGAATTCTAGATTCTCTGAAATTTAACTATGCCCTATAGCTTCTGAAGGCAAAGAAGAAGAAGAAGAAGAAGAAGAAGAAGAAGAAGAAGAAGAAGAAGAAGAAGAAGAAGGAGGAGGAGGAGGAGGAGGAGGAGGAGGAGGAGGAGGAGGAGGAGGAGGAGGAAGAGGAGAAGGAGGGAGGAGGAGAAGGAGGGAGGAGGAGGAGGAAGAGGAGGAAGAGGAGGAGGAGGGAGGAGGAGGAGGAGGAAGAAGAGGAGGAGGAGGGAGGAGGAGGGGGAGGAAGAGGAAGAGGAGGAGGAGGAAGAGCAGGAGGAGGAGGAGGAAAGAGGAAGAGGAGAAGGAAAACAATAAAAAGAAGAAGAAGAAATGTTCACCTGAGTCGTTGGGTGACCGCCTGAACTGGGCTGTACAGGTGTGGCCAACACCCACCGTGCGCTGTTCCTTCAAAGACCCATCTGGAGAGCTTTAATCTCACAGTCTGTGACAGCGGTCATGTCCACATCATTCCCCCACCCACTACCCCCATGCCTGGGAAAGGGGGTAAAGTGGCTCACTCAGCATATTTGCTGAGAAACCTGCAGCTCTCAGCAGACGGCCTGAGGTCAGCGTGTTGTCTAACTGATGAAGAGAGACGTGTGTCCTGGCGGAGGAGCCTGGCAGCCCTGTGCGGCCACCACACGTCGCTGCTGGTGTGTGTTTTCCTGCTATTCTCTGTGATGGTCAAACCTCCATGCTCCTCGAGGCCAAACGCAGCCATCTGGATGCTCGTAAAACTCCCACTAACCTTCATTACATGCCAAATGGCACCACGCTGACCACATTCACACTTCAAAGGTGGACAGGGGGCGGGAGCTCCTCACCAGCTGTTCATGATCAGCCCCGTTTGTTCTCCCCTGCAGGGCAGCAAGGAGCACTTAGAGACCTCCCCAGTGGTGGCCGGGTCACACTGTGCCTGTGGGTCACCCCCACTGTGCCAATGAGGTCCAGGTTCAAAAGTTCACTGAAGTGTGGTCATGAGAGACACTTGTTCTTGGGACAGGACCTTCATTCTGCAGGTCCTGAGACAATCCCACTGCATTACCTCTCTGCAGATGAGAAATGGTGGCCCAAAGGAAGTGACCAACAAAAACTATAGAGCTGGGATGACGGAGCTGGGATGAGGGAGCTGAAGTGAGGGAGCTGGGATGGCAGAGCCAAATGGTGGAGCCGAATGGTAGAGCTGGGATGATGGAGCTAGGATGGGCAGAGCTGGGATGAGCAGAGCTTGGATGGCGGAGCTGGGATGGTGAGCTGGGATGATGAAGCTGGGATGGCGGAGCCAAATGATGGAGCTGGGATGGCAGATCTGGGATGATGGAGCTGGGATGACAGAGCTGGGATGATGGAGCTGGGATGGCAGAGCTGGGATGACAGGGCTGGGATGACAGGGCTGGGATGATGGGGCTGGGATGACAGGGCTGGGATGGCAGAGCTGGGATGACAGGGCTGGGATGACAGGACTGGGATGATGGAGCTGGGATGGGCAGAGCTGGGATGGCAGAGCTGGGATGGGCAGAGCTGGGATGGGCAGAGCTGGGATGGGCAGAGCTTGGATGGCGGAGCTGGGATGACGGGGCTGGGATGATGGAGCTGGGGTGGGCAGAGTGCTCCCACCTGACACCACTTCTGTGTGTCCTTGCTTCTCCACAATGCTTTTGCTCTCAGAATACTCAGAAACCCGCCCAGTGCTCCCTTTGCTCCGCCAATGTCCTAGGTTTCCCGAAGGATCACGGGCTCAGGGAAGAGACGGAACTGTCTCCCGGGAAAGGCGGGCTCCGCCCATCAGTTTCACCTCAAAGTTCCGAGCTGCACTCAGCACCTGGCTGGGAACCTGGTGGCCCAGCACCCACCTGAGGGCATTTCCGCACACCTGGGATTGTCCTGTCTTTCTTTTGCATGACGTCATTTTGTTGTGACCGGACGTGCTGTGCTGCTCTTGGCGAGCGAGCCTAGGAGGTCCCTGGGTGCCATCCGTCAGCCTCGTAAGAGAGAGCTCTGGCCCTGTCCTCACACTCAGTGTCCTCACGTCTCAGTGACACTCAGCACGGCACGGGCTCACCTCCCCTCTGCAGCCGTGCCAGGTAGGAAGTGAGGCCGACCTGCAGGTCCCGACCCACAGCCATGTTGGTGACATGTGAGAAGAGGGTCACAGCAGGCCGAGAACACGTGGTCCTGGACACGTCCCTCGGGACAGCGGTGGCTTCCCCTTCCTGCTTTCACCCTGCGGCCCGCAGCTGTCTCGGTCCAGACAGACCCCTTCATCTCTTGGGCAGCTGGGTTGGGTCAGCTGTGGGTGGGTTGAGACCCCCAAGTCTCCCCCTAGGGTGGTGCCCGGACCCCCCAGCCTCCTCCGCCCCTCGGGGCTCAGGAGAAGGGGCCACGGAGAGGGGTTGCAGGGGCTGGGAAGGAGTGGGTGCTGGGGGGCGTGGAGGGGGCCGATGGGTGAGGCTGGGCCACCCTCGCCTCCCTGCCAGCTTCCCGCGAGGCCACACGCAGCGCAGGGGGCTGACAGACGGGACTCTTTCTCATCTTGTTTTCCTCGTTTAAAATGTCAAGCTAGTCGTTACCCAGCTGGAGTCCCCCCTTCGTGGCCGCTCGCTGCAGAGCAAAGTGACTTTTGATTTGTGCCTGTGTTACAGTTAGAAAGAACAAGCCGTCTCATTGCGCCCCAGGGACCTTGGTGAGCACGGCCACCCAGGGGGGAGGCACTCCAACGGAGAGGTGCCCACCCAGGGCTCCACACCCAGTGGGCGTCTGATAAATGTTTATGGCGTCGGATTGAAACAGGGGAGAGGGTGAGGCTGGGGCCCGGTGCCGTTGGGTCTAACGTGACCAGCGCTCGCTGTTGTGCCGCTGAGGTGAAGCCTCCGCCGTCCAGGGCCGGGGCTGCTTTCTGTCCCGACAGCCCCGGGTCAGGACCCTCTTCTGAGGCTGTTATGGGGGGACACGGGCCTGTGGCTCTGGGTCCAGCTCAGGGACCCATTAGGCTTGTGGGTTTCAACATGAAGCCAAGTGCCTGGCCTCAGCTCCCTTGCTGTGAATGGGGTGACAGGTGTTGGAACGGGGCCGGGTCAGGAGAGCTCTGACCCCTCTGGGATGCAGCTCTTCACTTGTACAGAAGAGCTGGTGCTGGAGTCCAGTGACACCGCACGTGGAGATGGAGCTACGTCTCACAGAGGTCAGTTCCAACACGCTGGCCTCTCGACCTTCCCCATTGTCACAGCAGCAGCACTCGTGACCCCCTCTCTTACCTGTGAGCACTGCTGAGGTGGGGGTCCCGGTCCCTGCAGGGCCAGAGAGGTCCCGCGCTGCGAGGCGGGCTCCTGCCTTCCTCCCCTCGTGCTGCTGGGCGGGGCTGGGTGACCAGCGCGTCCCCCACGTGGAGGGCTCACCACTGTGGACGTGACCTAAAGTCAGCTTCCTCCATCACAGAACTCGTTTACTTTCTCTTCAAGCATGTTCGCAGCGTGGCTTCCAACTCCCTACCTACCTCTGGGGTGACGGATGAGTCTGGGTTCTGCCACTGACCCTCTGCCTGGCGGTCCACCGGACCGTCCAGTCCCGTGTAAGGACCGTCCCCACGGGGGCGCTCACCGCAGCGGCTGAGGGCGCATCTCCGGTTCTCCTCTCCTCGAGGACACTTCTCCCACGTCTTCAATCGTGACGTGTCCTGGCACGGACGCGCTCAGAAAGGGACACCGGAGCTGGCGAGGCGGGAGCGGGCAGGGGAGCAGGAGGCCCGTGGAAGACGGGGTTTCCTTCTTTTATTGTTCACGGGCTGGTTTGTGGCTGGTCTGAGCTTGCCTGAGTTAGAGTCGGTGTAAAACATTGCACCCATGTCGTGGGTGCTTCTCAGTGAGTTTGGCCCTATGCGAACACCTGTGACGCCGTCACCACGGTCCGGGTGCTCACCACCTCCGCAGCCCCGCCCTGAATATTCACTGCGTGTTCGGCGTGCAGCACAGCCAGCGGCGAGGGGTTCTCAGGTTCCTTCACTGGCTACAGAACAGCCCTCGAGGGAAGGGGCGGGGGGTGGAGACGGCTCTTGCCCCTCGCGACCTCAGGCGGCTTGCAGGCTCTACGGGAAGGGACTCAGAGACTGACCGTCAACTGCTGCATACTCGGCACGGCAGCCCTCAGTCTTGGTGTGCGGCACGGAGAGAGAACCGTGACCTTGACCCGGGAAGTCGAGTCTCCTGGCTCCAGGAAGCAGGAGAGTCGGCCAGGGACGTCGCCGTCTGGAATGGAAACAGGTGGACGTCAGAACTGGGCTTGTGAGACAAAGCATTTCTTTTCTTTCTTCTTTTCTTCTTACTGTTTGTTTTGTTGGTTTTAGAGAGAGAGAAAGGGAGAGAAAGAGACAGAGGACACCCATGTGCGCCTGTCTGTGCCCTGACCGGGGATTGAACTGGCAACCTCTGTGCTTCGGGACAATGCTGTAACCAACCAAGCTGTGCACCCGGGCGAGACAAGGCATTCTGACGGGACCCGTCCAGGCGACGGCACTCGTGACCCCCTCTCTCACCTGTGAGCACTGCTGAGGTGGGGGTCCCGGTCCCTGCAGGGCCAGAGAGGTCCCGCGCTGCGAGGGTGGTGTGGGGCTCACGGGCTCAGGTACTCCCGAACCTAAGAAACCCGTTTCTTTGGGTCCACACTACAACTTAGGTGAGGAAAGCCGGGCCCTGGTCCATGACGTTATTATCTGACTGTGAGGTGCCGTGAAGCAGCTCAGTGCACACAGCCTGGGGTGACAGGTGTCCCTGGGGCCCAGACCCTCAGAAGCAGGTGGAAGGGGCTTGGAGGTCTGCACTGGCCAAAGGGCAGACAGAGGTCAGACTCTCAGAACGCCTGGCGCCTTCCCTCCCACCTGGGGTTCCAGATAGCCATGAGCTAAGAATTGGCTCTCCCTAAAACCCCGGCACTGGGAATGAGGTGTCCCGGGTGAAGGAGACACCCGTGACCATCACGGCAAATTGTCTGCCACCCTGCAAGTCAACAACTGCCACTCTTCAACGAGCACACGGTTCTGTTTGCACCAGGTACCAGGTGAGTCACGTCTGCAGCTGGAATTGCAGGTGAAAGTGCGGAATCACTCCCCTATCGAGGTGGGCTTTCATTCCAGCCCTGGGGCACCCCACGAAGAAGCCAGCCCCTGTCGGGCCCTGGGGGAGCCGCTGGTCACCTGCTCTGCCGTTATGTCCCAGAAACCCCAACGGCGATGACGACCTCTAAAGTGACAGCCCAGAAGCTGGGGGTTTGTTTCACATCAGCAGAAGCAGGAAGGTCTCCCTGGGCCTCGCTGCCTTCGCAAAGCAGGTCAAGAGGATATAAAGGACTTCTGTTTTCAGTCTCCCGCCCTGGCCTCATTGGAAAGTCCAGACACAGCTGTTACAGACTCTCGGGGAACGCCTGTGAGAGAGGGGGAGACGTGAGCAGAGGGCACGCGCGGAGCCGGGGAGGAGGGGGCTGTGTTGCCCCCACCCACCGCCTCCCGCGCAGCGGGCCACGCATCTGGGAGGGGGAGACGTGAGCAGAGGGCACGCGCGGAGCCGGGGAGGAGGGGGCTGTGTCGTCCCCACCCACTGCCTCCCGCGCAGCGGGCCACGCAGCGGGGAGGAGGGGGCTGTGTCGCCCCCACCCACCGCCTCCCGTCGCAGCGGGCCACACATCCGGGGAGGAGGGGGCTGTGTCGCCCCCACCCACCGCCTCCCGTGCAGCGGGCCACGCATCCGGGAGGGGGAGATGTTCTCGGCCGTGATCTGAGCGCGGTCTCAGTGTTGGGGGGGGGGCCCTTGGTCCCTCCGGCCAGAGCGGCGGACAGTGGTGGGTGGTGGAAAGTCACGCGTGTTCCAGCCCGGCCGGCACCCCCTCCACCCGATGCGGCAGCTTTCTGACTGGGATCGGAAACGACCAGGACGATGAGGCTCAGAACCTGTTTTCTACACGGTGTGGCATTTGGATGTCCTGGTCACAAACCAAAGCGGCTTCTGGTCCAGCTCCCCGCATCCTTCTGGTCCAGGACCCAGACACGTAGACACGGCGTTCCCCGGGGGACTTCCGCCGGCAGCCGCGGGCCGGGTGCCGCAGTCTCTGCTCAGCAAAGACAGATTCACCCGTCATGAAAAAAAGAAAGGAGGAAAGAAAAAGAAAACAGCAGCAAAAGCTGTTTGTTACAGTTTCAGCATTTTGGCAAGCTTGTTGCTCAACATAACCACCATTCAATTTAAATGACATAAACGCTCAATGAAATACATTATATTTTAAAATGTAATAAATACGTGAGACTCCCCACCCCCCACCCCCGCCACTTCCTGATGCTGATACCACACTTTACAATTCCTTCACTGTGGAGGTCACTCACGCCCCAGATGTACGAGATGGGGCAGCGGGGCGGGGTGAGCGATGGTGCCCCTCCGCCCAACTCCACACTCTGCTCATCAGAGGCTCCACATCAGCCACGGCGGCAGGGGGATTTACACCACAGGAAGTGGCAGATGTTACAAACCAGGGCTGGATTTACGAGTCTGCAAATTGCCTAGAGGGGAAGACAGTGATGAAAGAATGTTTCCACAGCAGATTGAACGTGCGCTGCTGTCTAGTGCCGAAGCTGAGACAGGTACAATAAAGGCGGAAACAGCTTACAAGCGGGGTCGGTGTCTTAATGCAGGGCGACCACAACACACTCGAAGGGAGAAGGCTTAGTGTGCACTTTGATTTGTCACGTCCCACAGGCATCGGTGGAGACATCCTGGGAAATTCAATTTGTCGTACGGACGTCACGCTAAAGGGTGCTGCATACCTGGTTGTCATATGTCAGTTGTGTGCCATATGCCCTTTACGTCTGCAAAACTCATACACACGCACACATGTGTGTCACAGGCGCAGTGTTTGGAATGCAGTGTGAACACACCACTATAGAGACTGAAAATGCACGTGTAACTCAAACGCGTGATCCCAGATACCGTGTTGCACGGAAGAGACAGAGAGGGTGGGGGTCACGTTAACTGTGCCGTTGGCCCGGACCCCTTATCCTGAGGCCTCTTAGATCTGGGGCCGGACATTCCGAGCCAGTGCACCCGGGCGCCTCGGGGCTGGGGGGGACTCCTCAGGAGCTGTGACGCATGTCAAGTCTGGGAAGCGCTGGCTGTACAAAGGACATCACAAAATGCTTTCCCTGTTCTCACAAGGGTCAGTGGTGACGCCTGTGGCTTCTTAGCGGAGGGTGTGGCATTGCTCAGCCTTCAGCGAGGTGGCAGCCTCGTGGTGTCCCCCAGGGTTTCTCCGCAGAGCAAAGCGCTGTCTCGTCCCAGGCGTCCACTCAGCGTGTGTGTGTGTTGGCCAGGGCCCTGCAGAGAAACGGAACCAGTGGGAGACGATACACAAAGGAGGAACTGTGTCAGGGGTTAGCTCGCGTGGTCATGGAGGCCGGACAGTCCCACCATCTGCCGTCCACAAGCTGGACACCCAGGACAGCCGGGCATGGGGCTCAGTCCGAGACCAGAGGCCTGACAGGCAGGGAAACAGATGTTGTAAACCCCCGTCTGTGGGCAGCAGAAGCAGAGGTGAGAGGTCCCAGCTCAGGGCGTGAGGCAGGAGCCAGGCCGTCGGCAAAGTTGGTGATTCCCCCGGCCCCCCCCCGGTGGGGAGGGTGGTCTGCCCACCGGGTGCACAGGCTCGAACGCCGCTCTCTCTCACCTAGGCGCTCTCTCACGGACACGGCCAGGGACGCTGTGCAATCTGGGCTCCCTGCAGCCAGCCGGCTGCCACAGAGCATTAACACGATGGTGAGCCAGTCACCCAGCACTGCAGGGCCAGGGCACACCGCGATGCCGCTCCAGGACGGCAAAGAATGTGCCGGCGGTGTGGACGCGGAGTCTTTGCTCCCGCCCGAGTGTCCGCTCACCTTACGCAGAGGAAGCGATCGATCCCAGATTCGATGACCCCCCCCCCGGTGATTAATCTTTTCTCTGTCGCTGTTCCGCTTCCTGTCTCGGGCCTGAGACGTGAGGGAGCGTCTGAGGGCCCCTCAGCCCCGGTGGCAGCTCTACCTGGGGCCCCAGCCCAGAGCCGGTTCCACGGGGACCTCCCGCTCAGCCTGCGTCCCCACGTCAGGACGTCAGGGCCTGAAACCTCGTGTCCCAGCCAGAAGCGCTTGAATAGAATTGTCTTTCCACAGTCACATTCTCACTAAAGAATGTCAAACTAAAAAAAAAAAAAATCAAAAATAAATTAAAATATTAAAAAAATAACCTGAGAGAGAAGCAGCGCGTGTGTGACTATAAATTAAATACAATAAAAAATAAAGTGAAATGTCTCCCCCACCAGGGTCTGCCTCCCCCCCTTCCTCTGCAGAGTTCTAGGTCCCAGTGCCTCGTGCTCTGTGGGGCTCAGGTGACGGCTCCCCGTGGAAGGGGCGGGGTGCTGGGTGAGGGAACAGGAGACATGGTGGAACATGGGGTGAGCAGGATGCTTTGCAGGGTGGCCAACTCTGGTCCAAGCTCCCCTCTCTCCTCCTCTCCTTTGAGGGGAGCCCTTCTGAGTCCTCAGACGGCAGGGCCGGGCCTTGGGGACGAGACAGAAAGTGCGGTTCCATCCAGGAGAAGCATTCTGGTCTGTCTGTGCAGAAGAGGAAAGTCTGGGTGTCACCTGCTGCTCCCCCCACCCGTTTGCCTGTCCCAACAGCACGTGCCCACAGCCCCCGCCAGTCTCCCGGGAGGCTCAGGGAGGGTCAGGGAGGGTCAGGATGCCCGAGAGAGCTGCACCTGGCCCTGGGGGCATCAGGCAGGGAGGCCGGAGGGACGGCCGCCAGCCACAGTCCTCTGGGCCACCGGGAGTCCCATCCTCTCTCCTGCTCTCCTCTGTCTGAAACACCAGCTGCTCGGAGACGCTGCCAAGACGCTTCCTTGAGGTCTTTCTCCACGGAATCTGCCGTCAGGAATGACCAGAGCCACTTCAGGCCCCAGAGCCTGGACCGGAGCCTGGGAGCCTGGACTGGATCCTGGGAGCCTGGACCGGAACCCGGGACCTTGGGAAGTTCCAGCAACAGAGAAATTTGCGAGGGAACGCAGTGAGCTTGAGAACCTGTCCACGGTCCCTGACTGGGGTGGGGGCTCCCGTGAGGCGGGTCTCGGAGGAGAACCAGCTCAGGCCGGCTGTGGGAGTTGCAGTGGCAGGGGGATGTAGGCGGGGGGCAGGGGCAGATGCAGCGGCAGGGGGACGTGGGCGGGGGGCACTGTCCTCCGAGCCCACCCGCCTTCCCTTCCACACCGGGACGAGCGGCAGACAGGAGCACAGGCAGGTGCCCGGCTCCAGGACGGGAGAGCCCGGGCGGTGACCAGCTCAGGGTGGAAGCTTCCATCTGGAGGAAACGTAGGAACAGATGGCCGCAGCACTGACGATCTCCCGTGAGGCGGGCAACACAGGGTCCCCCCGGGGCTTCGAGGCTCCCCGCTGCCCCCTGACCCCCTATCCTGAGCCTCCCTGGACTCGACGGTGTCCACCTGCACGTGAGTGGCCGTTCTCCCCTTCCCCACGACCCGAGGAAGCGTGGCTCCGCAGGGCGCACACACATCAGGCACAGCCGGGCAGCGCTGACGAGGACGCCGGCTCTCGCCAGGACCACCCTCCGCTCAGGGAGCACAGTCAGCTCCGTGGGCTGGAATGAGCGTGCACCGCCCGGACCTCAGCGTGGCCGTCCCCCAGGACAAAGCCGCTCTGCCCGCCCGCTCTCCAGCCAGCCCACGTCCCTCCCGCAACCATCCCTTGAGAGGGAGGTGGGGACAATCTTCAGGAGCCTCCTGGCCCCGCAGGAATCCCGGTGGCAGCCCGGCCCCCTCCACGGGCGGCTCAGGAGGACACAGCACTCATCACCTCATCACCGCAGGCCCCAAGTGGGGCGGGCTTCATTGCCTAGGCAACGGGGAATCTGAGGAAAACAAGATCCTGCCACCGAAGAGGAATTTGATAGAAGGGAGAGGGAGCGGAGGAGGGAGGCTGGTTGACAAAGTGTCACGGCTGACAGTTGTCTGTGAACAATGGAGATAAGGGACCCTCTATCCCGCCAAGCCCAGGATGGCGGGTCCCCGTCCCCGGGGGGCCCATCCAGCACCCAGCCAGGACCTCCCCTCCTGCACTAAACACTCCCGAGCAATGGGCTCCATTTTACAGCCCAATGAAATCATCAAGACAGACAAGGAGGCGGCATCGTTCAGAAACAGGTCCCTGAGACAAACGTAAGGTAGTCCTCTGGACACGACCCTAAATGACAACACAGAGCCGTGTGAGCAGAGCGTGGACCTGCATCTGAGCAGGCAAGACCTCAGTGTCCCCGGCCCCTCGTGGTGGCCGCCGCATGGCTGTAATTCAGATGGAAACCCTTGAGCCGTCATCGTGTCTGCCAGCAGCGCCTCAAATTCCCCCACGGGGGGTGGAGAGCTGTGCCCCGGCAGGGTTTCCGGGGTGCCACCTCCCATTCCGAGGGGGGATCCTGCTCGGAATGTCTGTCCCCCCTCCCCCCGAGACGGTCTCTGCTTCCAAGGGCACAGCTGTCCCTGACAGGCGTGAAACACGTATGTCAAAACAAGTCATGTTTGGGATTCGTGCGGCTCTGAGGTACAAGATGAATGAAATGCTCCCCGGCGGGCGTGGCAGTGTGAGCACAGCCAGGGAGGGGGACGGAGGGGACGGAGGGGACAGGAGCAGGCACGTCCCCAGGGGGCTGGGGCGACAGGGCTGGTTGCACCAATTCGGTCAGGAAGCCGAGGGTCAAGTGAGCCAGTGCCGAGTATAACGGAAGGTAGGAGCTGCCCATGTTTTCTGCGTCTAAGGCACGCGGATGTCTCCGTTCCACGGAAGAGCATGGTAATCAGATGCAACAATTGCTTTCTTTTGGTTGGACAAGGGGCTTGAGGCTCTTCCCAGCACCCGTGACCTCCCATCAGGAGGACAGAGAGAGCCCGGTCCTGGGCAGAAGCCGTGATGGTTTAAAGTCCTGTTTGGAAACATCCTGCACACTGTACGCCCCCTGAGGACAAGAGCCATCAACGTGACGATCAGAGAAATCAGGACACTCTTGTGCCAGCAACCCAGGCGGTGGTCTTCCCGCTGTTCCCACGCCTCCGTTCCAGAGAGACGGGTTCTGAGATGCGCTCCCACCTCCGCCCCAGGCAGCCGGTGCTGGTGAGCCAGTCCCCAGCAAGGGCTCCAGCGCAGGTGACGAGCAAGGGGGCGTCCTGTGTGTCCAGGGAGAGAGAGAAGACAAGTCCTGTGTGTCCAGGGACAGAGAGGAGGCAGGTCCTGTGTGTCCAGGGAGAGAGAGGAGACAGGTCCTGTGTGTCCAGGGACAGAGAGGAGGCAGGTCCTGTGTGTCCAGGGAGAGAGAGAAGACAAGTCCTGTGTGTCCAGGGACAGAGAGGAGGCAGGTCCTGTGTGTCCAGGGACAGAGAGGAGGCAGGTCCTGTGTGTCCAGGGACAGAGAGGAGGCAGGTCCTGTGTGTCCAGGGAGAGAGAGGAGACAGGTCCTGTGTGTCCAGGGACAGAGAGGAGGCAGGTCCTGTGTGTCCAGGGAGAGAGAGGAGACAGGTCCTGTGTGTCCAGGGACAGAGAGGAGGCAGGTCCTGTGTGTCCAGGGAGAGAGAGGAGACAGGTCCTGTGTGTCCAGGGACAGAGAGGAGGCAGGTCCTGTGTGTCCAGGGACAGAGAGGAGACAGGTCCTGTGTGTCCAGGGACAGAGAGGAGGCAGGTCCTGTGTGTCCAGGGACAGAGAGGAGACAGGTCCTGTGTGTCCAGGGACAGAGAGGAGGCAGGTCCTGTGTGTCCAGGGAGAGAGAGGAGGCAGGTCCTGTGTGTCCAGGGAGAGAGAGGAGACAGGTCCTGTGTGTCCAGGGACAGAGAGGAGGCAGGTCCTGTGTGTCCAGGGACAGAGAGGAGGCAGGTCCTGTGTGTCCAGGGAGAGAGAGGAGACAGGTCCTGTGTGTCCAGGGACAGAGAGGAGGCAGGTCCTGTGTGTCCAGGGACAGAGAGGAGGCAGGTCCTGTGTGTCCAGGGACAGAGAGGAGGCAGGTCCTGTGTGTCCAGGGACAGAGAGGAGGCAGGTCCTGTGTGTCCAGGGACAGAGAGGAGACAGGTCCTGTGTGTCCAGGGACAGAGAGGAGGCAGGTCCTGTGTGTCCAGGGACAGAGAGGAGACAGGTCCTGTGTGTCCAGGGAGAGAGAGGAGACAAGATGCCCGTGGTCCAGAGGCTGCGGGCGGGGCCGAGGGCAGGACCAGACACCAGAGGGAATCCTGCTGTTTCTCCAAGCTGAGCATCCTTCCCTCAGAGTTCTGGTAAGAGTTCCTGTCTGGTGACATCAGCCTCGGGGGTGGCCCATCCAGGGGATTGTTTCCTGCTCGTATTAACAACTCGTTATCATTCTGTTGCTACTGAGTTTCTCGGGCTCCTTCCTGCCTCTGGTTAAGGATGCACCTCTTTGATTTCATGGGTCATTCTTGAGTGGTTGCAGACCCTATGCCTTCCAGGGGATACCTTACGTTTCCAGACAGGGAAGCCACATCTACCTGCCTGTGGGTCACGCCTCGATAGCACCCATGTGCCTTTTTTCCATATATATATATATATTCTTTCCGTCTATGGGCATCTAGAAAGTGTTTCTCCTCCGTGTCTGGTTGCTTTCTGACCTGGTCCCTCACTTCAGGGTCCAGCGGTCAGCTCCTCACTGCCCACCCCTCCCACCAGGCCGGGGGCTGGGACCACCTCTTCCCCCACTCTCAGCGGGACGGCCTGTGGTGTACAGTGTGGCTTCTCTCCGCAGGCGTGCTTCCTGACTGCCCACTGCAGCCTGGGCTCTGGGGTGAGGCCGCGAGGCCTGGGGGGAGGGGCGGGATGGACTCCCGGGGCTGAGAAGCAGCAGCACGCTCGGTCCGATGCAGGAGAAACCGCTGCAGACGTCACTCCCACCGGCTGCGGGGAGAAACCGCTGCAGACGCCACTCCCACCGGCTGCGGGGAGAAACCGCTGCAGACGCCACTCCCACCGGCTGCAGGGAGAAACCGCTGCAGACGTCACTCCCACCGGCTGCGGGGAGAAACCGCTGCAGACGTCACTCCCACCGGCTGCAGGGAGAAACCGCTGCAGACGTCACTCCCACCGGCTGCGGGGAGAAACCGCTGCAGACGTCACTCCCACCGGCTGCAGGGAGAAACCGCTGCAGACGTCACTCCCACCGGCTGCGGGGAGAAACCGCTGCAGACGTCACTCCCACCGGCTGCGGGGAGAAACCGCTGCAGACGCCACTCCCACCGGCTGCGGGGAGAAACCGCTGCAGACGCCACTCCCACCGGCTGCGGGGAGAAACCGCTGCAGACGTCACTCCCACCGGCTGCGGGGAGAAACCGCTGCAGACGCCACTCCCACCGGCTGCGGGGAGAAACCGCTGCAGACGTCACTCCCACCGGCTGCGGGGAGAAACCGCTGCAGACGCCACTCCCACCGGCTGCGGGGAGAAACCGCTGCAGACGTCACTCCCACCGGCTGCGGGGAGAAACCGCTGCAGACGTCACTCCCACCGGCTGCGGGGAGAAACCGCTGCAGACGTCACTCCCACCGGCTGCGGGGAGAAACCGCTGCAGACGTCACTCCCACCGGCTGCGGGGAGAAACCGCTGCAGACGTCACTCCCACCGGCTGCGGGGAGAAACCGCTGCAGACGCCACTCCCACCGGCTGCGGGGAGAAACCGCTGCAGACGCCACTCCCACCGGCTGCGGGGAGAAACCGCTGCAGACGCCACTCCCACCGGCTGCGGGGAGAAACCGCTGCAGACGCCACTCCCACCGGCTGCGGGGAGAAACCGCTGCAGACGCCACTCCCACCGGCCGCGGGGAGAAACCGCTGCAGACGCCACTCCCACCGGCTGCGGGGAGAAACCGCTGCAGACGCCACTCCCACCGGCTGCGGGGAGAAACCGCTGCAGACGTCACTCCCACCGGCTGCGGGGAGAAACCGCTGCAGACGTCACTCCCACCGGCTGCGGGGAGAAACCGCTGCAGACGTCACTCCCACCGGCTGCGGGGAGAAACCGCTGCAGACGTCACTCCCACCGGCTGCGGGGAGAAACCGCTGCAGACGCCACTCCCACCGGCTGCGGGGAGAAATCCCGCTGCAGACGCCACTCCCACCGGCTGCGGGGAGAAATCCCGCTGCAGACGTCACTCCCGCCGGCTGCGGGGAGAAACCGCTGCAGACGTCACTCCCACCGGCTGCGGGGAGAAACCGCTGCAGACGCCACTCCCACCGGCTGCGGGGAGAAACCGCTGCAGACGTCACTCCCACCGGCTGCGGGGTCCATGTGCGTTTGGTTGTACCGTTTGTGGCTCCCCCCCCCCCGTAAAAACTCCGCAGGCCTTTGCTTGACGTCCTGACGTGTGGTGCACCTTCCACCGGCTTTCAATAAAATGCCTTAGAGTCGGTTCCAGGCTCCTGGCGTGCTCTTAATTTTAAATATGTCAACACGACCCTCGCCTGCTCATCGCCGCGCGGGGCTGCCCCTCCCGTGCAGCCCGAGGGGTCTTCCTTCGCTTCTTCAGTTCCGCCTCTCCTTGAAGACCACGGTGCAGAGCGCCGTAGTGATGGGTGGTTCTCTTCCCCCTCGTGCGAATCTCATCGTTTTGCAGGAGCACCGGTTGTGTCTCCTGAGTGGATCTGATGTTATCTTCACGTCCCCACAATCCGGAAGAGCCTTGTAACCCTGCTGTCCCGACGGTGACCCCAGTGTGAGCGCAGGACAGGGAGGCTGCGATGGCAGAAGTAAGTGAACGCCCGTGTGACCCGGAGAGAAAGTTCCCAGCAAGTCAACACCCACTTACGTGACCCAGGTCTCCACAGAAGGGGCCCCGGGGGCCAGGACGGCCCTGACACTGGCCTCCCACTGGAGACCCTGGCCGCTGGGCAGGTGTGGGGCTGACCCTTGTCAGATCAGGGTGGGGGACAGGGAGGCCGCTGAGAGGTTCACAGGGAAGAGCTGTGGACTGCGTGAGCGTGCGCCCCGCTGTGGACGCCACTGTGCAGGGTCAGCCTCGCTCCGTCCGGGGAGGAGGACGGAGCCCCCGCCCAGCTCTCGGCTGCCTGACCTTGATCATCTTTCGGTACCATTGGGATGCCCTGGGGTGGTCTGCACCCTGAGCATTTTATAAACAGAACCCCCCCCCCAAAGAAATCTCTGGCTTTGATTATGTCTACGTCAGCCGGGCACTTACAATTATATAACGACAGCCCCCACGGTCGGTAAGAAGTGACCCGACGTTTTTAGAAGGGACGGGTAGGTGACAGAGCTGAGTGCCCCAAAGAGACCTCTGTGTGAGTGCATGGGTCTATGTTCAGGTAAGTATACACACACGCCACACACATGCGCGCGCGTGCACGCATTAGTTAATATGACATATCTATACATTCACAGATGAAAAGAGCATTAACATAACATACGGGTCCCCAACCGCCAACATCGCAGCCCAGATGGTGCCTTCGCACCTCCCTGTTCGCACTGCGCGGCGGCAGACGCACAGCCCTGGCTCTGTGGTTGACGGAGTCGCACGTCCCCGCAGCTCCTCCGCCGGGGGTCCTCTGCGTTGTCAGGACCATGCCTTTCCACACCGTCCGTCCGCGTGCAGCAGGAGCCCGGATCCTCTGTCCTCTTGGGGTTCCCTGAGGACACTTACCCTGGCAAGGGAATCTGAGCCGTGCAGATCTTGTACTCCGGGGGTGAGTCCTGCAGAGACAAACTCGCCCAGCTCATGGTCCCAGGACCTTCACTTCCGTGGAGGCGTAAGCGTCTATGACACCCGTTTACTCATCGTGGAAGGACTGTCGTCCGTCGGCCGCACAGACGCCCTCCTGGGAACAAGTGAGGCCGCGGGGTGTCAGTGCGGTCACAGAAACACGCACAGGCTCCTGATTAATCACTGGCTCTCCCAGGGCTGGGACCCGCCTAGCGACCTCTGGGGTGGTGACTTTGCCGAGAAAGGAGGCCAAGCCAAGAAGGAACTTCAAACCAGAGTGTCGGCTAAATAAATGAACACACGCTGGAGGAGATGTGAACTCTTGTCTGGAGCTCCAGTCCGAAAGAGAAAGTGTGGAGTGTTGCAGACTTCCACTTAGAAGAAAGGGGTGTGTTCCGGCACGGAGTGGCGTCCCCATCGGCGAGGGCTGTCAGCCAGCCAAGGGCACACTCAGATGTCAGCCTGGTGCTGAGCTGCCCCCGGCATCACCCCGGTCCTGAGCTGCCCCCGGCACCAGCCCGGTCCTGAGCTGCCCCCGGCATCAGCCCGGTCCTGAGCTGCCCCCGGCATCAGCCCGGTGCTGAGCTGCCCCCGGCATCAGCCCGGTGCTGAGCTGCCCCCGGCATCACCCCGGTCCTGAGCTGCCCCCGGCATCAGCCCGGTCCTGAGCTGCCCCCGGCATCAGCCCGGTCCTGAGCTGCCCCTGGCATATGCCCGGTCCTGAGCTGCCCCTGGCATCTGCCCGGTGCTGAGCTGCCCCTGGCATCAGCCCGGTCCTGAGCTGCCCCTGGCATCAGCCCGGTCCTGAGCTGCCCCTGGCATCAGCCTGGTCCTGAGCTGCCCCTGGCATCTGCCCGGTGCTGAGCTGCCCCTGGCATCACCCTGGTCCTGAGCTGCCCCTGGCATCAGCCTGGTCCTGAGCTGCCCCTGGGAGCGTGGGTCGGGCTGAGCAGAGGCTGTGGGATGAGCTGTGGGGGGGAGAGGGACGAGGACCCCAGCACGGGAGCTCTAACATGCGACATAGAGACCCCAGGGTCTGTTCCTCGGAAGCGTGGCCGCCAGGGTCTTGAGCAGAACCGTCTCCGGAACCCCGCCTGGCTCTGCGCATCTCGTCCTTGGGCACCTGCCCCTTCCTCCCAGGTCTTGAGAAAATACTCCAAGGCTGTCAGAGTGGAGAGACCGGGACCTGCAGTGGCAGAACCTGGGCTCCAATGCCCACATGACACTCGTCACCTGTGTCACCTCGGGCATAGGCGCTCTGCACCTCAGTGCTGTCATCACAAGCTCTTCTCACAGAGGGGGAGGGGCGGGGAAGATGAAATAGCCGTGGTTGTGAATTCACTCCGTGACTCTCACACCTGTGCGTGTTCCGACTGCAAGGATTCCACTAGTCCACTGTGGGACAAGCGTGCACTAGTCAGCTCAGGCTGCTGCTGCTGCGTAACAAAGTGCCCAGGAATTTATTTCCTCACAGTTCTGGAGGCTGGAAGTCCCAGATCAAGGTGCTGGCCCCGCCTCTGTCCATCCCCCTGGCTGCCCCAACAGCGGGAACGTTATCCTGAACCTTGTGTTTATGGCCCTCCTGATGTTCCTATTTCATAGTGTTAGCAACCGTGTGTGTGTGTGTGTGTGTGTGTGTGTGTGCACGTGCCTAAGGAGAGATGCTTTGTTTAGCTTTGGTGGCTTTCACACTTTATGTTTTAACAGATATTCTGCAGGCAGGCAGCTATCAAAGCTTCATCTCCACCCTGCAGCGTCTGCGAACTTGGAACTCGTCAGAAATGTCGGCTCCCGTGCCTCTCCGCTCCCCCAGACCCGCTGAAGCAGAAGCCGTGATTTGCGTGTCTCTGATTACTCACGACACCAGCAGCCTCCGCATTCCCTCACTGGGGGTGCGTGTTCTGTCTCCTCTGGAATAAACGTCTGGTAGCTTTTTGCTCTTTTTTTTTTTTTCCTACTGGGTTGTTGATCATTTCCTAATTGACTTAATTCTTTATGTCTGGCTGACACTGATTCATGCCGGTGGACGCACTGAGAGAATTCTCTCCCAGTTATAGTCTGTTCTCCTTCTGACGTTGTCTTACGATGAACAGAATTTTTAATTATATTATAATCAAAGGCATTAATTTGTGTGTGTGTGTGTGGCCGACACGTTTTGAGTCTTATTTAAAGAAGTTCTTCCTCATCTCCAAAGAGCAAATAAAAATTACATCTCTATTTCCTGCCAGCGGTTTTTAAAGTGTTTGCTTTTTACACATAGAGGCCCAAGACCTTCAGGAATTGCTCTGTGTGTGGTGTACGGTAGGAATCCCCGCTCAGTAGCTTTTCCAGACGAGGAGTCACTTTTCCTGGCTCCGTGGTCACCTGGTTCCTGCTCCCCGCCCCCCATGAAATGCCGTGACCCCTGGGTCACGGGTCCAACCTCTGATGTTTGCGGGCTTGTTCCGGGCGCCCGATTCGGTTCTGCACTCCGATGTCATCAGCAGCGTCTTCGTTTCAATAGCATCGAAATCGATGTTGATTTCTGGCACGTGAGTCCCTCCTCCCCATGTGTGTTGACTCTTCCTGAGGCTCCAAGGTTTCGTTTCTTTTCCCCTCTGAGAACCGGCTTATCGGGGTCCCTGTAGCACCCCGCTGGGAGTCTGCCTGGGCTTGCGTTAAGCGGCTAGCTCAACCGGGGAGGAATCAGCACTTCCTGCGTTCTGTCTTGAGACGCCCACGGAAGCCTGGGACCTTGATTCAAGGGACCGTTCTCGTTTCCAAGCCTCCGCTCACATTATTCTATTTCTCCCCAAGTCCCCGGCCACCACCGCGCTCTCCCGTCCTGTGTCCACTCCCCACAGCCCCGCTGAGCCCCCTCCGCGAACCTCCTGCAGGCGCCCACGCCCGGTCCAGACGCAGCGAGCCCGGTGAGGGCGCCCTGCTACACGTCCGCCTTTATAACCGTCGTGTCACGTAGCCCGCTTCCTGACTCAGTGTGACGTTTGTTAGAAAGGAAATTTTACCCTAAACATCCCCCCACCCCCGCACACCACCACCAAATTACTATAATCCTTAACGTTGTCTGTCATCTTCGGAAAGCACAGCGATGGGGAGGCCCAGGGGAGACTTCCGAGACTCCTTCCCACGCCCCTCGCTCCCAGCAGGAGAGCGGTGAGGCGGCCCCTTGCTGGTCTGTGGTGTTCCCTCCAGACCGTCGTTGACACATTCTGCATGGTCTCAAGATGAGGCTCTGCTCCACCACCCACCAGCCCCTTGTCTGTACACCTACCTGAGTACAAAGCCACCAGGCTGGGGACTCTGAGGCCGACGGCTTCCTGGGCCGCGTTCACCGCCGTGAAGACGCCTTGGAGGTGACCCGCAGCCGCTGGTTCTTTCTGTCGAAGGTGGTGAAGTGGCGGCTCTCCGGTCACTGGCTTCGTTTCCAAAATCAACGCACCGGTTCTTGGGTCGTCACCTGAGTGATCTATCCGTAGGATTATCCGAATGTCCAAACGGTAAAACAGCCCAATTTTAAGACATCAAAAGGCTAGTGTAGGGAATAAGGTTTAGCAAAGCATCTGTGATCCCAAGAGGCATTTAATGAGCCATAATCCAAGTCCCAACGTCGGTTTGCTTGTTTTTTCAATCTAAAAATCAATCAGACGGAGGAGGAAGAGAGTTGTGGATGACGGACAATTGGGGAGATGATTAAGATGTGGCTTCTTCCGGTGATTTATGCAATAACATGAAAGTAAAACCTTCTGGGTGTGAGTGCTTGGTAAGTTCCACGTCGACCCGAACGACGGCTAGGAAATAGTCCTCCTGAATGCCACACAGCTCAGTGAGTGTCGAGGTGTAAGAATCTGCTAACTGCCGAAAACAATTCGATCTCGTAGAACCTGACAACTCGGGAGACGGCAGCGTCATCCCAAGCAGGTGACTCATGACGGTTTTGGTTCTGCGAGGAGCACCGATCGGCAGCGAGTCGGCCGCGTGGTTTACGGAGCACGTCCTTATCGGCGGCGCCTTGTTACTATTTATCTAAAAGAGGTGAGGACACTCGGCCTGACCGTGCAGAGTGGCTGGGGAGAGAGAACGCAAGGCACCTCTTCCCAAGTCTTAAAAGCCGTGCAGGTCCCCGGTTTCGGTGGGGACGGGCCATCCCTCTCCGGTGAGCTCAGTCTCATGAATCAAACGCGTCTCCCTCCTGGCCCCGGGGGTGACGCGTGGAGCCGGACCAGGGCAGGGATCCCCGGCAGAAAGCACGGAGCTACGGCCGGAAAGACCCCTCTGAGCAAGGGCGGAGGGAGGCGGATTCTAGAAATGTTTCTACCAGAATAAGGATGTTTGTCTACGACTCGGTAAAGAAAATCTCAGGTTCTGTGCCAGAAGCCCCGGGGGCAGGGCACAGGTCCGGGGTGCCGTGCCCACACCTGGGCGTGCGTAGGGAACAGGACGGCGGGACAGGGGTCGCTGTGTCCGCGCAGACGCACAGGCCCCCCGTCCGGGTTCTGGATTTCCCGTTTCTTTTCAGAGGCCCGTCCTGCGCAAGCACCGGACCTTCGAGCCGCAGCCAGGTGGCGTTTTCAACCGTCAGGCAGAGACGGGGAAGCTCCGGGCGGCGGCGGCCAGGCTGGGAGGGGGCGGGCCTCCTGGCAGCGGTCAGCGGTCAGCGGGAAGGGGACAGACACAGCTCCCTCGGAGGACGAGCCGCCTCTATCAAAACGGGACAGCAATGCTCAGACTTCCTGGTTACCGGACCCCGTTCCTCTCTGAAGAATCGCTGAGTAGTGTCCCAGAAAGCTCCTGATATCTGCCATCTGAAACATCAAAAGGGAGGTTCTCGATGATCTTGGGAAGTAAGTGTGTGTGTTGCCTGATCATGTCAAGAACGCCTGTTTATTTATTTCAGGATCACTTTTGAAAAGGAACGAGTGAAAAGAGGGCACTTTTTTTTTCTTTCTACATTTTTGCAAATGCCTCTCCCGTCCAGCCCGAGAAAGGACGCCCGGGCCCCTATATCTGCGTCTGCGCGATGCTGCGCGATGTGCCGCTTTGGTTGAAGCCTGCGGAGGAAGCGTGAGCTCGGTCCGGAAGGGAACCCCTGGCAGGCCTCCGAGGCGTTGCTGGTACCGGGGAAGGATGGCGGGGTCAGAGTGCCCCTGAGGAGAGGGCCGACCCAGTGGGGGGTGGGGAAATTCTGTGGTGCTCCCACTGAAACGAAGGAGGTCTCATCTGCGCTGACAGGGACCGATGCTGAAGTCCTGCGTTGTTCTGTGGAGATGAAGGGCATGGTGCTAGGAGCAAATTTTAAACGGTTAAGGTAAAAATAAGCATTTGACCACCACCACTGCTGACCGTGATGTGTTGGACTCCCACGGTCCCAGACGATGATCCTCCTCAACACCCCATCCGACACTTTTACGCTCATTCCCACCCTCCAAGTTCCTGTCGTCTCCACGACTCCTCCCATCAAAACTCTGGAAAGGGGTATATATGTTTGGTCTCAGAGTCTGAAGCCACATGGCCACAGTCTTGTTAAAGCCACACTGTCAGCACTGGCCAATTGGCTCAGTTGTAGCACATCAGCAAGGCGTGTGGATGTCCCAGGTTTGTTTCTTGGTCAGGATACACAGTAGAAGCACCCATCTACTTCCCCACCCCTCCCCCTCCCCCTTCTCTCTCTCTCTCTCTCTCTCTCTTCCCCTCCTGCTGCCATGGCTCCATTGGAGCGAGATGGCCCTGGGTGCTAGGATGGCTCTGTGGCCTCTGCCTCAGGTGCTAAGAAGAGCTTGGTTGCTGAGTAACAGAGCAATGCCCCAGATCAGTAGAGTATTTGCTCGCCGGGTAGATCCAGGTCGGGGCACATGCAGGAGTCTGTCTCTGTCTCCCCTTTCTCTTACTGAATAAATTTTTAAAAAGCCACATTGTCATGCCCTGGGCATGTGTGACATTTGCTGAGGTTTCTGGGCTATTCCTCTCTGGAGTGCATTCCTTCCTTCCTTCATTCAGTCTTTCCTAAAACTGTTGAAGGTCTATGGCAGGGGTCCCCAAACTTTTTACACAGGGGGCCAGTTCACTGTCCCTCAGACCGTTGGAGGGCCGCTACATACAGTGCTCCTCTCACTGACCGCCAATGAAAGAGGTGCCCCTTCTAGAAGTGTGGTGGGGGGCCGGATTAATGGCCTCAGGGGGCCTCATGCTTCCCACGGGCTGTAGTTTGGGGACGCCTGGCTATGGTATAAGTATTAGTACAGTGGTAGTCAACCTGGCCCCTACCGCCCCCTAGTGGCATTCCAGCTTTCATGGTGGGCGGTAGTGGAGCAACCAAAGTATAAATAAAATGATAGATTTAACTATAGTAAGTTATTTTATAAAGATTTATTCTGCCAAACTTAGCGAAAATCCAACATAAAGAACTTGGTAATTATTATTATATGCTTTAACTTGCTGTAACTCTGCTTTATAAATTTTATACAGTAAAGTTACTTCCCTACTTGATAAATCACCATGACTATGGCACCGGTGGGCGGTTAGAAAATGTTACTATTCACAGAGATACAGAAGTAGGTGGCGGGTATAGAAAGGTTGACCACCCTGGACTAGGAGGTAAAGGATGATTACTAACATACGACCCAAAGGCAAACTCAGAAACCTTTTTCTTTGACTGCCCCTCTTGTGGCTGGAAAAAAGAAAGAAAGAAAGAGAGAGAGGGAGGGAGGGAGGGAGGGAGGGAGGGAGGGAGAGAGAGAGAGAGAGAGAGAGAAAGAAAGAAAGAAAGAAAGAAAGAAAGAAAGAAAGAAAGAAAGAAAGAAAGAAAGGGAAAAAAAAATTTTCCCTGCTTTTCGGCAGTCTCAATGGCTAATTTTTCTTTTCTTTTCTGACGCCTCTTTTCTTTCCCTACGCCTCTCTTAAAACTTTCATCTCTGCCTAAGTCCCCATAAGTAATACAAACTGCGGGCAAGCTGACAAACTGTATATAATCCACATCTCGCTTTGAAAAAATGAAGCCGCACGTCTTCCCCCTTTGGCCGGGGGTGCTCCTACCCTTGATCGCTGGCCCCAGAACATACTGAAGAAATTATTTCCGTGCAGATAGAGCTTTCTAGATCATAAATACTTGACGACTTCCAAAGCTACAATGTAACATGACAGTGAACAAACATCACGTCAACCGAAGGACACCACAGGGGCCCCCCGGTGGCTCAGCACCCCGGTCGCCAGGTGGGGAGCAGGTCCTGCCCCTGGTGGCTCAGCACCCCGGTCGCCAGGTGGGGAGCAGGAACTGCCCAGGGCGCTGGCGGCACCTTCTCCGCAGACAGATGGCAGTTCTGGACCGAACCTTGCACACTTGCATTCAAGCAATAGCGGACAAGGCCACGGTGTCCTCTGCCCCACCTCGCCCCCGTCACCAAAAGGCCACACCAGCCAAAAGGCCAGGGAGCCCGGTGGCTGCGGGAAGCAACCAGCGCTGCTGTGGGGACCAGCCTGGTCCCAGCTTAAACCGACCCTCGCAGAAGGAGGGGAGGGCTGCGCTCGTGGGTCAGTCTGGATGACTCTGGATCCCTCGCGGGGACCAGCCTGGTCCCAGCTTAAACCGACCCTCGCAGAAGGAGGGGAGGGCTGCGCTCGTGGGTCAGTCTGGATGTCTCTGGATCCCTCGCGGGGACCAGCCTGGTCCCAGCTTAAACCGACCCTCGCGGAAGGAGGGGAGGGCTGCGTTCGTGGGCCAGTCTGGACGTCTCTGGATCCCTCGCGGGGACCAGCCTGGTCCCAGCTTAAACCGACCCTCGCGGAAGGAGGGGAGGGCTGCGTTCGTGGGCCAGTCTGGACGTCTCTGGACCCCTCGCTCAGACCACGTCTTCGGGACCCTGTTTTCCTCTCCCCCTTTACTTGGCTCTGTTCCATTCGGTTTCAAAGCAAATTATTTTCCCCTGGCCCATGCGGCACAACCTCTGGGCTCACACGCCCTCCCCCCATTCCTGGGGACTCCCGCTGAAGTCCCAGGGCCCCGGGCCGACTGCTGGACTTGGGTCATGTGGCCGTTTCTGAGTGGCGGGCTGTCCGGGAGGAGACACCCTCGATGTGTTTGGTGGCAGGCCTGGGCTGTCCGGGAGGAGACACACTCGATGTGTTTGGTGGCAGGCCTGGGCTGTCCGGGAGGAGACACACTCGATGTGTTTGGTGGCAGGCCTGGGCTGTCCGGGAGGAGACACCCTCGATGTGTTTGGTGGCAGGCCTGGGCTGTCCGGGAGGAGACACCCTCGATGTGTTTGGTGGCAGGCCTGGGCTGTCCGGGAGGAGACACACTCGATGTGTTTGGTGGCAGGCCTGGGCTGTCCGGGAGGAGACACACTCGATGTGTTTGATGGCAGGCCTGGGCTGTGTGTGCCACGCCCAGGTCTGCGAGGACATCACCTGACCCTCACACACTGCATGGCTGGGAGTGCGAGGACATCACCTGACCCTCACACACTGCATGGCTGGGAGTGCGAGGACATCACCTGACCCTCACACACTGCATGGCTGGGAGTGCGAGGACATCACCTGACCCTCACACACTGCATGGCTGGGAGTGACGCCCTGGAGGGAACGAGGTGGTTTAACGACAGGGAGGGGGAGCAGCCAGCATGCCCCGGGGGGGGGGCACTGGCAGGGGGTCTCCTGAGTGAGGACAGAGAGAAGGTGTCGCGAGTGCCAGCGGTTTTTACGGACCGGTGTTTGTATTATACTTAAGCCTCCTGACCTCTAGTCATTGCCTGCTGGGTTATTTTAGGGGAGCACTAGCTGAGATTTATTTTTCAAGTATGAGGAATTGCCTTTTGGACAATCTGTTCTTGTCTCTGGGTTTTTTTGTTTGTTTGTTTGTTTGTTTGTTTGTTTTACTGCTATGCAAACACAATGGGATATTTCTCATAAAACCAACTAAATTCATCTGTCTTTCTTTTCCTTTTTATTTCTTCTTCCATTTTTCTTTTTTCTTCCCCATTTTGTTCCTTAGTCCCTCCTGTTTTTCTACTTCCAAGTGTTTAAATAAGTCCGGTAACACAGCAGCCTGCCTTAAGTTTATTTTTCTTGGAACAAGGAAGGGGATGGATGGATGCAGGGAAGGATGGATGGATAATGGAAGGATGAAGGGGTAGATGGATGGATGGAAGGAGGAATATATGGATGAATGGAGGGATGAGTGGATGGATGGGTGGGTAGATAATGGATGGAAGGATGGATGGGTGGGTGGATAATGGAGGGCTGAAGGGGTAGATGGATGGATGGAAGGAAGAATATATGGATGAATGGAAGGATGAGTGGATGGATGGGTGGGTGGATGAATAGATGGGTAGATAATGGATGGAAGGATGAATGGGTAGGTGGATAATGGAGGGATGGAGGGGTAGATGGATGGACGGAAGGAGGAATATATGGATGAATGGAGGGATGAGTGGAAGGATGGATGGGTGGATGGATAATGGAGGGATGGAGGGGTAGATGGATGGGTGAATGAACGACTAGTCAGCCACTGTGATTAGTGCTGTGTTGACTATTTCATGGACTGACACAGTGCTGTGTGAATGAGTGAGTAAGCCCAACAAGGCTGGCTGAACAGCGTGGCTTGTCACTGCTATGTGGGAGGGTCACAGTGGAGTCCAGCTCACTGTTGGTAAAGGACCCCAGACAAGGGAGTTTCCCCTCAGAGGACAGTACTGAACTCTGGAAACTTGTTCTCTGGGGTCATCCTGGGTGCTTTCTTTGGCAAGAGAGAAAGTTTCTTTCAAGAGAAAAGCCAGACTTTCTACATCCCTGCGTGTCGATGCTCTTTGTTGCTGTCTAATCTTCGATGGCCGAGGCCACCTGCAGGGCAAACACTTTTCCCACGATTCCTCTTCAACGGAGAACTATCAGCGGCACCGTAAATTGAAATGTAACTCGTAGCCCTGACTCCCTTCTCAGCTTCACTGTGGAAACAGCTGAATGCAGGTGCAGGAATTCCGAAATCTAGACTCCGAGGCCGGGTGGGAGGGTCTCACAGACCACTGTCCACACGAGAGGTCTCTGAGACTCCTGCTGGGCGGCGTGTCCTCGCGATCATGCCGGGTATGGACCGACCGCTGGCATGTCCGGCCTCCCCCCTGGTCCCAGGGCTCAGGACACCCTCCTGAGCCAGACCCCACGGGAGCAGGGCTCCCAGGCCGCTCGCGGTGGCCGGCCCTGCCCCGCTGCGGGAAGCGGGGGTTCACAGGGCGACGTACCTGTGTTGTGTTTGAGCTCGTTCCAGGAGGGGGTGGCTCTGGGGGAAGGGCTGCTTTTCAGGCAGTCTCAACGGCTGATTTTTTTTTTCTTTTCTGATGCTCTTTGTAAATAATAGAACAAAGCCCATTTTCTGCCAGACGCCTCCCACCGGCTGGATGCCCAAAGAGCTGTCTGCTGAATGATCCCACGCACTGTTCTTGTTGGAAACACAGGGAGCTTGGGGAGGCGCGGGCGGGCCGGCCGGCCGGCAGCAGGGGGTGGGGGCCTCGGAGAGCTGGACCGCGGCCCTGCGGCTGCAGAACTGACCGCCTGCAGAGGCCCCTCCCCCCGCCCCCACCGCCGGTCAGCGGGTGCACACTCCAGACGGCGGACTCCCTTCTCGCCCTGCAGCCTGCTTCCTGTTCCTCATTTATTTCTAGCGCTTGGGCCTGGCCTCCGGGGAGAGATGGGGCGAGGCTCTTTGAACATTTTCTGCATATTTTATGACACCCTCACCCCGCATTCCCCCCTCTAATGCCAGAGGGGGCCCGCGCCAGCAGCTGCCAGGGAGGGGTGTCCGGCCACGTGTCCAGCAGGTGGCTGTGTGTCCCCACAACTTGTTAATGAAACCCCCCTTGGAAAGCAAACCACAGAGGAGGAGCGCGAGTCCCCGGGGGAGTCACATGGTGATCGGGGTTGGTTCTCCTGCCTCTGCTGCCACTGGCGAAAGGCATCGCTCAGAACAGAACACGCAGGCAAAGACACCAGACTCTCCACTGTGCAGCCTGACGACGGACCACGGGCGCGCTCCGAGTCCTGCAGTGACAGTCGCGCGCGCACGCACGCCCGGCACGCCCCCTTCACAGAGCAGGCACCCGAAACATAAACCCACCAAGCAGACCCTGACCCTGCGGTCGTGGCTGCGACATTTACACACTCATTGCAGCCAGCAGCTGTTTTCACCCCTTGTTAAGGTTCCCGTAGGCGGTTTCCGAAGGGCGCGGACTGGTCCATTGTGGTCCCGGGGGGGGGGGGGGGTCACACCTAATTTTTTTTTTTTTTTCTCCAGCTAAGTTCTCTTATGGGGCAGGCGCACACGAAATAATGTCATTTTCCTCCCAGTTCCGAGTGAGGAAATTCCGCTGAAACCACGGGAATTTAGGCTTCAGTAGGAATCCAGCTCTGGTGCGGTAAGGTACCAAAGAATAGAAAATTGATATTAATATTTTAGGGAGAATAGTTAGGTTTCTAGTCCTCTCCTTTCTGTAGGGAGTGAAAGTAAAGGTTTGCAGAGACGTACTGTGTAGGAAACCCTTTTTCTCAGGAAGCCTAAAGGGCATTTTATAATTTAGGCTAAGCACAGAGAGATTTTATAAACATGATTTTTAATTTTATTTTATTTTTAAATTATTTATTTATTTATTTATTTATTTTGTATTTTTCTGAAGCTGAAAACAGGGAGAGACAGTCAGACAGACTCCCTCATGCGCCCGACCGGGATCCACCCGGCACGCCCACCAGGGGGCAACGCTCTGCCCACCAGGGGGCGATGCTCTGCCCCTCCGGGGCGTCGCTCTGCCACAACCAGAGCCACTCTAGCGCCTGGGGCAGAGGCCAAGGAGCCATCCCCAGCGCCCGGGCCATCTTTGCTCCAATGGAGCCTCGGCTGCGGGAGGGGAAGAGAGAGACAGAGAGGAAGGAGGGGGGGAGGGGTGGAGAAGCAGATGGTCACTTCTCCTGTGTGCCCTGGCCGGGAATCGAACCTGGGTCCCCCGCACGCCAGGCCGACGCTCTACCACTGAGCCAACCGGCCAGGGTGTAAACATGATTTTTAGACCTGTGTGTGATTTGCACCAGCTCGGGATAAGCAACAACATTGTGTTGTAAAGAGGTTTTGTGCTGAGGAGTCAGGGAGAGATGGGGCAACCCACTCTCCTTCCTCTGTCTTTCTGCTCTAATGGGTGTTCGCAGGTGCTTAATCCCCTGGGGCCATGTAAGCTCCCCCTCCTGAAAACACGTGCGATGGATGTGTGTACCTCTAGACAAAGGCATGGCAGAGGAACACTAGAAAATTTGAGAATATCTTCTAACAGGTAGAACAACATTTTTCGCTATGGTGTTACCTTATAAGTTTTAATATGTGGAAATGTTTTTAATAAATCCTATAGACGAGGGTTATAAGCTTGCTAATGAATTGTGTCATCTCCTCCCTCCTTCTTTCCCCACCACCCAGTGTGTGAGCAAAGGTACATCACCTGCCTCAGGGCTGTGCGCAGCGCATGATGCTTTGGGTCAGCTTTGCCCCGGTGTTAGCCATATGCGGCCGGCATATTCAACTTCCTCCTTTTAATAAAACTCCTTAAAAATTCATTTGGACTTGGTGTCTATGTCAACCTGGCGAAACGGTACTTTGTAACACAGGTTTGTCTTTTCTGGGCTCCGCCAAGGGAGCCCAGAGGCCACACATGCCCTGTGCAGAGCAGGGGTCCCCAAACTATGGCCCGGGGCCGCATGCGGCCCCCTGAGGCCATTTATCCGACCCCCGCTGCACTTCCGGAAGGGGCACCTCTTTCATTGGTGGTCAGTGAGAGGAGCATAGTTCCCATTGAAATACTGGTCAGTTTGTTGATTTAAATTTACTTGTTCTTTATTTTAAATATTGTATTCGTTCCCATTTTGTTTTTTTACTTTAAAATAAGATATATGCAGTGTGCATAGTGATTTGTTCATAGTTTTTTTTATAGTCCGGCCCTCCAATGGTCTGAGGGACAGTGAACTGGCCCCCTGTGTAAAAAGTTTGGGGACCCCTGGTGCAGAGTGTCACAGCTCAGGGTGCCTTTGTCCACTCAGGAGTCCTCGAGGTCCTGAGAGTCGGTCTCAGATTGAGGATATGACTTCCTCTAAAGTCCAGGGAGCTCGTCCTCTGTCATCCCACGAGGCATGAAATCTTACCACTTCCATTTTCCACAGGAGGAAAGTGAGGCTCAGAGCAAATCGGCACTCTGCCAGCGGCCACCTGGCAATGATGTCACCAGGGAGGCCAGGTGGCCTGAGTTCAGGACACCAGTGCACACGCTGGGCACAGGCGAGGTGGCTGGCCACACCTGGGCAAGAACTCCAGGAGGCGGCCCCCCTCCTCCAGGGCCCCTGCCTGCCCAAGGGGACAGAGGAGAGGTGCCCTGAGGTGGTCTGCCCACGAAGACACCCACGAGGATGGAGGAGAAGTGCCCCGAGGTGGTCTGCCCACGAGGACAGAGGAGAGGTGCCCCGAGGTGGTCTGCCCAAGGGGACGGAGGAGAGGTGCCCCGAGGTGGTCGGAACAAGGGGATGGAGGAGAGGTGCCCCGAGGTGGTCTGCCCAAGGGGACGGAGGAGAGGTGCCCCGAGGTGGTCTGCCCACGAGGACAGAGGAGAGGTGCCCCGAGGTGCTCTGCCCAAGGGGACGGAGGAGAGGTGCCCCGAGGTGGTCTGCCCACGAGGACAGAGGAGAGGTGCCCCGAGGTGGTCTGCCCAAGGGGACGGAGGAGAGGTGCCCCGAGGTGGTCGGAACAAGGGGATGGAGGAGAGGTGCCCCGAGGTGGTCTGCCCAAGGGGACGGAGGAGAGGTGCCCCGAGGTGGTCTGCCCAAGGGGACGGAGGAGAGGTGCCCCGAGGTGGTCTGCCCAAGGAGATGAAGAAGAGGTGCCCCGAGGTGGTCTGCCCAAGGGGACGGAGGAGAGGTGCCCTGAGGTTGTCTGCCCAAGGGGACGGAGGAGAGGTGCCCTGAGGTGGTCTGCCCAAGGGGACGGAGGAGAGGTGCCCCGAGGTGGTCTGCCCAAGGAGATGAAGAAGAGGTGCCCCGAGGTGGTCTGCCCAAGGGGACGGAGGAGAGGTGCCCTGAGGTTGTCTGCCCAAGGGGACGGAGGAGAGGTGCCCCAAGGTGGTCTGCCCAAGGGGACGGAGGAGAGGTGCCCCAAGGTGGTCTGCCCAAGGGGACGGAGGAGAGGTGCCCCGAGGTGGTCTGCCCAAAGGGACGGAGGAGAGGTGCCCTGAGGTGGTCTGCCCAAGGTGACGGAGGAGAGGTGCCCCGAGGTGGTCTGCCCAAGGGGACAGAGGAGAGGTGCCCCGAGGTGGTCTGCCCAAGGGGACGGAGGAGAAGTGCCCCGAGGTGGTCTGCCCAAGGGGATGGAGGAGAGGTGCCCCGAGGTGGTCTGCCCAAGGAGATGAAGAAGAGGTGCCCCGAGGTGGTCTGCCTAAGGGGACGGAGGAGAGGTGCCCTGAGGTTGTCTGCCCAAGGGGACGGAGGAGAGGTGCCCCAAGGTGGTCTGCCCAAGGGAACAAAGGAGAGGTGCCCCAAGGTGGTCTGCCCAAGGGGTCAGAGGAGAGGTGCCCCGAGGTGGTCTGCCCAAGGGGACGGAGGAGAAGTGCCCCGAGGTGGTCTGCCCAAGGGGATGGAGGAGAGGTGCCCCGAGGTGGTCTGCCCAAGGAGATGAAGGAGAGGTGCCCCGAGGTGGTCTGCCCAAGGAGATGAAGGAGAGGTGCCCCAAGGTGGTCTGCCCAAGGGGACGGAGGAGAGGTGCCCCGAGGTGGTCTGCCCAAGGAGATGAAGGAGAGGTGCCCCGAGGTGGTCTGCCCAAGGAGATGAAGGAGAGGTGCCCCGAGGTGGTCTGCCCAAGGAGATGAAGGAGAGGTGCCCCGAGGTGGTCTGCCCAAGGGGACGGAGGAGAGGTGCCCCGAGGTGGTCTGCCCAAGGGGATGGAGGAGAGGTGCCCCGAGGTGGTCTGCCCAAGGGGACGGAGGAGAGGTGCCCCGAGGTGGTCTGCCCAAGGGGACGGAGGAGAGGTGCCCCAAGGTGGTCTGCCCAAGGGGACGGAGGAGAGGTGCCCCGAGGTGGTCTGCCCAAAGGGACGGAGGAGAGGTGCCCTGAGGTGGTCTGCCCAAGGAGACGAAGGAGAGGTGCCCCGAGGTGGTCTGCCCAAGGGGACAGAGAAGAGGTGCCCCGAGGTGGTCAGAACAAGGTGGGAACGGGAGGGAGAGCCCCGCCAGGCGGAGCCGGGACCCCTGGGCTGCTGGGGTTCCCCTCAGGCTCCGTTACTGCTGCAAGGGGACTTCCTCTCGGGGGATGCCTGCAGGGCACTCTTCTGTGAGTTTTAGGAAGTTTTTTAATTAGAAAAAGGAAGTGTGTGTGAGTTTTATTGGACTCCAGCCAAGGAGCAGAGGGTGACATGTGCTGACTGCTTTTACAGTTTATTAATCCTGAAGATGACGTCTCCAGTAAGTCTCAGTTCCTCGGAAGCTGCTTCCGCACAGCCCTGGGACGTGTTCCAGCATGGAGACTCCCTGAGGGACTCAGAGGTCCGGGAGAGGACCTGAGCAGGGGCCATGTGTCCCCTTCCGAGCTTCCCTCCCCCAGCGGCCTCCTCCCCTCCCTGTGACTTCTGACGGGGCGTCAGCACCCGGGGTTGACCCAGCTCCTTGCTCGGTGTGGTGGGTGAGCTCTCACATCCCTAATCTGCTTCTGCTGCAGCTTCTCGGCCCCAGGCTGGACAGCAGCCTCCTGTCCGCTGTCCCCTGCTCTCCAGCGTCAGGGACTGGCCCCCGAAGCATCGCCACACTTACGGGAAACTCAGACTTCCGGGGACTCGGGACGCACCGACGCAGAGTCCACATCTCCCCAAGATCACCAGGGGACTGTGCACACCTGGGTGGTTGGAACACACCCTCCTGGGCCCCTGGGGAGTCTCGTGTCCACAGACAGTGAACTGTTTCTAGAAGCAAGAAGGACAAAGCCAGAGTGGCCGTTCCTCCCTGGGGAGCGCCGAGCCGCTCACACGCACTTCAGACCACGAACGGCATCCGCGAGTTGGTTCTGAGTAACAGACCTCACCCCCCGGGGGCTTCACAGTCAGAGACGGGGTTCCACTTGGGGTCACGCCACATCCAGGGTTCACTAACTCCTCTCAGCTTCCGTTTCCTTAGATATAAATTGGGGGTAAAAAAGAATGACCCCCCCCCCCGCCCCCATGAAGACCTGGGCAGACCAGGGCAGAGGAGAACTGAGAACCCTGTCCATGGGGACCGACTGCAGGTGCCTCCTTTTGCAAAGTCAGGCTACGTACTGTCAGAAGTCAGCAATTCTTTACAAAGGAAGACTGCCTCTGCCCCGCCCTCGGCCTTGCCCGGCCTGTCCCCGCCGAGCACCTGCTGAACAGGTGGCGAAGGGCCTGGGCCCCCACCTCCCCTCCCCCCTGGAGAGAACAAGGCTGCAGCCTCACAGACAGCAACCTGGGCGGGGCAGGGGGGGGGGACAGTGGGGTTTTGGTGGCTTTTCTAGGATTAGTTCACGTCAAGGTGTGTAGCCGAGGCCACCCTGGGTAGACTGGACTGAGTACAACCTGAGGTTTCGTTTTCATGGGTGGATCTTTCGCGGGCGGTGACCGGGAAAGATCACCGCCCCTGAACCTCTCAGAAGGAGAGTGAAGTGGGTGGAGGACAGGAAGAGAAGACTCGGGACCCACCCAGGGGGTTGGGTGGCCTTGCCTCCAGTGGGAGAGCTTTCCTGTTAGGAGAAAAGAACAACAGTTTTGTTTTTGTTTCTTTGGTGGTGGGGGTGTTGGTTTCTGTCTCCTTTTTCGGTGAAAACCCAGTGTTTTCCCATGGAGAGCTCAGTGGACATTTTTGGCAAGACGGAATGTCCTTGTGTTGCAAGTGATCAGTGTCCCTGAAGCCTCCCATCACGTATCTGAGGCACCCCCCACTCCCTGTGAAAGCTAATCCCCCACAGATGTTCCCCAACATCCCCAGAGGGTGCTGACAGCCCTCACTGGAGACCTAACCAGCGATTACTTGAAAGGTGTTTTTTTTATTCATTGTCAGTAGAAACAAGACTTTCTAGAAACACTTTTCTTCTAGTAAGGGACTAGGAGGGAAGCTATTAGTTGGGATCCTGATTAATCATGTCCCTTCTACCCCCACTCAGCGGTGGTGTAAAGCCAGTAGCTGTGGCCACCATCACAGCCGCCGGGCCCGTGCAGGTTTGAATTTGACTCAAACAGACGGTGTTGGGCAGATAAAATATATTACGCTCACTTTGTTAAAGATGGTGCTGCCCACGTGGAAGCCCGTGCCTGGGTGATTGCTTGGGATGGGCGTGATTGTATTAATGTGTGTTGGGGGTGGGCTGTGGGCAGGCAGGGTCCTTGTAGCCTGGGGCTTGGTTTTGGGACTAAGCTTTTCTACCCTTTTTGATGTGGGGTGGTGCACTCTCATGAGGAATCCCATTATGCCTCAGATAAGTGACTTTGTATCAGAGACTTCCTTGTTTGTATATTGGATTAAAGGTTTTGATTTCTACACTATAAAATGGGGCAGACTGGGAGCTTGCTCTCTCTCAGTTCCTGAGATTAGCATTAGAGAGCAGAGGAGAGAAAGGCCACGTGGAGGAGAGGAGAAGCAGCCAAGATGGTGGAGTGCTGAAAGAGAAACCAGATTGTGCAGAGTTTGTGCAGAGAGAAGGAGATGGGGAACAGAGGTGAATGAGGCTGGTGAGCTGGAAACCTTTGATTCTGGGAAACTCGGATAAGTCAGTAGCTTTGTGAGCACTGAATGAGTGGGATTTGGAGCCCAGTGTGTGTTTTTACTTGCCTGCTGGGTGCAAGCTAGGATTAAAGATGATGGCCCACCAGTTCTTGGCTCTGTTGTTTCATTACCGGCTGTCCAAATCCAATGCGAACCTGCATGGACACAGGTCAGGCGGCTGTGATGGTGGCCGTGACTATTGGTCTTACAGGTGGTAATGAAACAATGAAGCCAAGAACTGGTGGGCCGTTACCTTTAATCCTAGCTTGCACCCAGTGGGCAAGAAATACACACAGTGGGAAAACACTTCCCTTTCCATTCAGGGCTCCCAAAACCACTGACTTATCCGAGTTTCCTAGAATCAAAGGTTTCTAGCTCACCAGCCTTATTCACCTCTGTTCCCCATCTCCTTCTCTCTGCACAAACTCTGCACAAACTGGCTCCTCCTCCAGCACTCCACCATCTTGGCTGCTTCTCCTCTCCTCCATGTGGCCTTTCTCTGTTCTCCTCCAGCATGGGTCCTCTGCTCATTTTATAGTGTAGAAATCAAAACCTTTAATCCAATATATAGATACAAACAGGGAAGTCTCTGATACAACGTCACTTATCTGAGGCATAAAGGGATTCCTCGTGAGAGAGCATCACCCACATCATGCAACAGTCAAGGGTGTGGGGAAAAGCTGAGTCTTGAAACTAAGCCTTAGGCTATAACCACCCTGCCTGCTTATAGCCTGTCTCCCACACCTAATGCAAACTATAAGCGAGCAAACATATAGATCATATTTACAAACTTATTTAACCAATAGGTGGCCATGGCATCTGAGGTGACGGGTGCTCGGCTCGGGGCTGGGACCTACGACCCAAAGGGAGTAGCCGTAGATGACCACAAGCTGCTTCTAAGACGTCAGTGTGTGCTCTTCTGAAAAAAATTACTCGTCTTATATGTTCTTAATAAAAAACAATAACACACACACACATGTGCACACACACATTCACACACACATACACACACACACTTTTCACAACGTACCCAACTCCTTAGCCTATTTTTCTTTGAAATGGCCACAGGGCAGGTGTGATGAATCACATGACCTCGCTGACATCACCCCATGAACCACAGCCCAGCAATGACCTCTCACACACTCATTTGTCCCCAAATCGTATATTTTACCATGTTTGGCTTTCGGGGGGTGGGGGTGGGGTGGCATAGACATACTTTTTCTGGAAAGAGAGAAATATCCCGTGTAAGTCCCCTTGAACCTTGTCTCTGGACTCAGCTTAGAGGTGCAGGCTGACCACGGACTGGCCCTGGCCGGCCTGGCTGCGGGGTGTGGCCTGGCCGAATCCTGCCAGAGCCGGCTAAGCCAGGGCCAGTCCCAGCGTAGATGTCACCTGCCCCCTTCCAGCCGTCTCTGGCCTGATGGAACTTGTGCGTTGTTGTTTTTATAGCTTAGGGAGGAGCGGGTTGGAGGGGAGAGTGGGCAGGTTGTGTGGTGTCTCCTTCCAGGCCTGGGTCGGACGCCCAGGAGCGGGGTGCAGTGGCCAGGTGTGGACGAAATAGCTCTCTGGAGATTCAAGGGCCTGCCAGCTGCTTCCGGCCCCAGGAGGGCACGGAACCGGCCGGAGGCCTCTGCTCTGTCCCAGCGACTCTGGTCGGGGGTCGTGGAGAACATCAGAGGCACCGTGGGTCCCGGAGTGGCTCCTCTCATGAAGGGTCCCCCAAGGCAACAGTGCGGCTCCGTGGACAGGGATGTGACCCCGGCCCCGTCTACCAGAAAGAGCGCAGGTTCTCCTGGGGCAGGATGTCGCTCAGACGGTGGGGGTGCCTCGAATGTTTGTCGTGTGGACCCCAAGGGACAGCCACTAGTGGGACAAGCCCGTCGGCCAGGGTGGGGCCGAGGCTGCTGAGGAACGGGAGGATGAGCGGGGGAGGCAGGGTCCAGCTGTCCCCCCCCCCCCGAGTCTCATGTTAGAGCTGAAACTCTCGCCATCGCCGGGTCACCGTGGCCAGCACTGCGGTGTTCAACGTCCAGAGCCAGGCGGCCATCCACTCCTGGATTTTTTTCCTCTTCTCCAGACGTGGAGCTTTCTGTTTTCCCCTCTGAGCTTCCTAAACGCGCCCACGTGTGAACACCTGACCTCAGGGGGCACCTGAAATTAATCAGAGGTCGCGCCTTCCCTTGGGAGTGAAGCCCTTGCCTGGCCTGTCCAGAGGAAGTTATTTCTGCCAGGGGATCCGGTGAGTTTATCAACAGTCCAGCTGCGCTCCCGGTGCACAGTGCTGGGTCTCAGGGCTCCCCTGCCCGGAGAACACACCTTCCATCCCGGGGGACACACCTTCCATCCCGGGGGACACACCTTCCATCCCGGGGGACACACCTTCCACCAGGCTCTCCATCCCGGGGGACACACCTCCCACCAGGCTCTCCTGCCCGGGGGACACACCTTCCATCCCGGGGGACACACCTTCCACCAGGCTCTCCTGCCCGGGGGACACACTTTCCATCAGGCTCTTGGGTCTCATCTCCCCCTTAGAAGCTGTCCCCCGCACCTGACGTGATGACAGTAGAAAAGCCTGCCGTGTGCAGGTCCCGCCCGGCTGGACACGTCCCAGCACCCACCCTCTAGGCAGCTCTGGGCTGCGCAGGCAGGCAGGGTCACAGAGATGTCCACGCGGCTTTGCCTGGATGCTGTGGGAGCCAGTGGGCCTGGCAGCTGCCTTCACCCTCAGGCACCTTGCCCATCCCCTCAGACCCTAACTGCACCCACAGTCTGACACGCCTCCGCCATGTTGGATCTACTCCATGGGCGAGACTGAGTGCCCACACGTGTAACGTGGAACCACGAGGGTGTCCAGCTCTTTCGGGGCAGCCTGGCCGCCCGTGACCCACCTCTGGCCAGCAAGATGTCCCCTCCACAGGCAGGCTCGGCCGGAGCCACCTTGTGGCATTGGCAGGAAGCCAGGGCCGTGGCGAGCGCCTGGTCCTCGTCCCATCGTGTCCTGTGTCACAGTCTTGCTGCCGCTCAAGAATACCCCGCAGGGCAGGTGGCAGACACTCCACGCCCGAGGGCCACGCGGCCTCACTCGCTGTGCTCAGCTCGGCTTTGCCCAGATACAGGTGAGCCCTGGGCGCATCTTAGCTCCCGTCTCTCGCCTGTGAGATGTGAAGATGGGGGTGACCCACCCCAGGCGGCTGAGGTTGGGGGCTTCACGGAGACGATGGACATCCATCCGGGTAGTTTGGGCTTAGGGTGCGGCCAGTGGTCATTCTTATCTGCCTCCCCCCCACCCCGGTCCCCACCCCGCCCATGTGTGCCCAGTGTGGCCTGTCTCACCCTCCTCTTCCTCCAGGACCACCACGGAGCAGCCCTGGGATTCTCGGGTCGCAGCCAGCGTGGCAGGGGCGGCGGCTTCCCAGCTCCGAGGTCCCAGAGGAAGCCCCACCCCCTGCGCGGTCAGGCAACGAGGGAGACGCCCGTGTAGCTGCTCCTCCTGGAAGCCCACCCAGCTTGCTCCCACACGGAGCAGATAGGGGGAGGCGCCGTGCTCCGGGCAGAGGAGGCAGGACCTGGGAGGAGCACGCCGTGCTGGACGGGGCATCCGGGGGGACGTTTCCCCTCAGGGCCCTGCTCCTCTCCAGCTGGAGTGTCCTCAGACAGCCCGCGGCCACTGTGAGCCTGCCCACAGCGGTCTCAGGCCTGATGGGGGTACTGTCCGCAGCAGACAGGTGAGGCTGCTGGGACGCAGGGCTGGGCTGACCTCTGTCACACGGCTTCCTTGCCAGATCGTGGGAGGTCCTCCCAGCATGGTCTTCGGGCGGGGGGGGGGGGCTGGGGTTCCAGCGCTCGGCCTAACCCCACCTCCCCGGGCTGTTCCCGGATTCATTCCCCAGACACTGTTCTGTTATTGGCAAAGACTTTAAATAATATAAAATTCTCTCTCTTTTTTTCAACAGAGAGAAAACAATTACAATACCAATTTTAGATCTCATACTGGCCAAAAATGTGTCTCCAATTATCCCTCTGAGTGGCCCCACTGGACGAGGGAGGATGAGGGGACTCGGGCCAGCTCGCTTCTCGGTCCTCAGCCAGAAGACGGAGCTTCTCGGCGAGGCTGTTCCCCTGACCGGGGTCTGCCGTGTGGCCAGTCACCTACCCCCGGGAAGTGAGCAGCATGTCCATCCCAAAGCTCTGGAGTCTGGGACTCAGACCCGAATGTGGATTCACGGCCCTCGCTGTCCAGAGCCGGACGCGCCCCCTGCCCGGCTCCCGGGCGTGCTCTGTTCACGCTGCCGATGGCCACGCTCCTGGTGCGGCGGGGGGGCCCGAGTCGGTCCACCCTGGAGTCCAGGACACAGGTGTTCTGGAAACAGCGGAAACAGCACGGGACCTGGAGCCAGCAGGTGGCGGCTCCAAACTCCAGCATCCCCTTGCTTCGTCCAAGCGTCCCTGCTTGCCTGTCCCACGGGGAGGGCGGCGGTCTTTTGGGGAAGACTTAGATATTGGACGCGAGTATCCCTAAAGTTCTCACCACTGAGCAGCTCGACGGATAAACATGGAGACCATCCCTCAGCCTGGTCCCCACCCGTGTGTCCATCTAATTCAGTGTCGCTGGGGTCGGGCAGCAGCGTGCGTGAGGGTGACACTGTGGCCAGCTTTGCTCGCTGTCCCCACAGAAAGGTCGCTCTGTCCTCGCCTTTCGTGTCTACAACCCACAGGTTTTCCCAAAACGAGCTGCTTCCAAAGGACAGTGTCCTAGTAACAAGATCTGCATCCCCCCCCCCCCCCCCCCGTAAAGAATGTCCCGTGGCCGGAAGCCGTGTTTCCAAAGACCGGCACTTTTGTAAACTGGAACCCAGGAAGGTTCCAGAAGGTTCTCTGATTGGCACTCAGTAAAGGGAGAAGGGGGGAGGATCTTACCCTGATACTTCCTTTTGACATCAAGCTGTTACACCTAAGCTCAGTGATCTGCCTTGTGGGGCGGGTGTGACACCCTCTGGGGTGGAAAGGTTAGGGTTAGAACAGTCACCGTCCACGTCTTCAGACTGGACACTAGTCACAGCACTGGAGTCGCACCAGCAGGACACTCAGGGAGCCCAGTACCGGCAGCCACCAAGCTGCCCCAACCTCCCTCTGTCCCTCAGAACGCCTCCCGCTGTCTTTCCGGGCTTATCTGGTGGTTGGAAGCACCAGTCCGGGCTCCTGCCCCAGGGACAGGGCTTTGCCCACTGGACACAGGGTTCGAGCTGCTCCGGCCCCATCAGGCCTCAGGTCCCACTAAACTTTGAGTAAGACTGGCGTTGATGATGGTCTGTGTGTCACAGTCTCATTGAGACCCCGCTCTCCTCCCGTGGAGAAAGGAAGCCTCGCCAACAGATAAGGAACTGAGCAGAGATGCCCTTACCTGGGAGGACTGCCCCCCCCCCGGCTTCTCTCTGCGCCTGCTGCCGGGGCCCCTGGCTGGGCGGTCAGGGCCCTGCAGAGGTCATGTCCTGCCCCACAGGAGGCCGACATTGTTGTGTGGTGAGCATCCGCCTGTGTCCTTCAAATAAAATGTAAACAGGCGTTTCCGTAAACAACCCACGCGGCATAAACACGGACTGCGCACTTCCTCTGTTTCCTGTCTGAGACTTGGGTCCCAATCCTGATGTTGGAGGAGAGAACCCCCAAAGTGCACGAGGACCCTGGTTTCTTACTCCTCGTGAAGGTGAGGACACTGGGGCACCCTCACCCCCTGCCCGGCCTGCCGCACGGCCTCCGCCCTACGTGCAGAGCAGTGTCCCCGTCACGGGGCCTCACCTAGACCCAGCCTCATGCGTGTCCTTTGAGGAACCTGTCCTCAGAGAACGGCGCTTCCTCCACAGAGCAGAGTGTTCAGGGGAGGAAAGCCCCAGCCTCCCGTAAGGGGCACACGGGTGATGGCCACCCAAATCTCCTCACCAGCGTGGCCTGTGGCAGGATGAACAAAATGCCACCCTCGCCCACGACGGGCACAGCCTGAGCGCCAACATGTCCTGCCCCGTGGGGCCGGCGGGAGGCCGTGCCGGGAGGAGTTGGTGCCGGGCCACGGACACTGGCTGGGGAGGGCCCACCAAAGCTGCCACCGGTGGACACACGTCCCCTCCCTGAGGCCGGGCCCCACGTCGGCCGGGTGCTGGGGGAGGGTGGCGTCCACAGGAGAGGACGGGAGGGAGCCAGGGAGGAGCCCCGAGCCTGGGTGCTGACGCCACAGCCCAGCCTGGCGGAGAAACCGGCTGGCGAACAAGGGAACCAGCTGGCAGGAGGCTTGTGATCTGATCTCACCAAGTGCCGGTCTTCAGGGGCCTCCCCGATCTTCAGGGGCCTCCGTGGTCTTCAGGGGCCTCCCCGGTCTTCAGGGGCCTCCCTGGTCCTTCAGGGGCCTCCGTGGTCTTCAGGGGCCTCCGTGGTCTTCAGGGGCCTCCGTGATCTTCAGGGGCCTCCCCGGTCTTCAGGGGCCTCCGTGGTCTTTATCAGGGGCCTCCCTGGTCTTCAGGGGCCTCCGTGGTCTTCAGGGGCCTCCCCGATCTTCAGGGGCCTCCCCAGTCTTCAGGGGCCTCCGTGGTCTTCAGGGGCCTCCCCGGTCTTCAGGGGCCTCCCTGGTCCTTCAGGGGCCTCCGTGGTCTTCAGGGGCCTCCGTGGTCTTCAGGGGCCTCCGTGATCTTCAGGGGCCTCCCCGGTCTTCAGGGGCCTCCGTGGTCTTTATCAGGGGCCTCCCTGGTCTTCAGGGGCCTCCGTGGTCTTCAGGGGCCTCCCCGATCTTCAGGGGCCTCCCCAGTCTTCAGGGGCCTCCGTGGTCTTCAGGGGCCTCCCCGGTCTTCAGGGGCCTCCCAGGTCTTCAGGGGCCTCCCTGGTCCTTCAGGGGCCTCCGTGGTCTTCAGGGGCCTCCCCGGTCTTCAGGGGCCTCCGTGGTCTTCATCAGGGGCCTCCGTGGTCTTCAGGGGTCTCCGTGGTCTTCAGGAGCCTCCCCGGTCTTCAGGGGCCTCCGTGGTCTTCATCAGGGGCCTCCGTGGTCTTTATCAGGGGCCTCCGTGGTCTTCAGGGGTCTCCGTGGTCTTCAGGGGCCTCCGTGGTCTTCAGGGGCCTCCCCGGTCTTCAGGGGCCTCCGTGGTCTTCAGGGGCCTCTGTGGTCTTCATCAGGGGCCTCCGTGGTCATCAGGGGTCTCCGTGGTCTTCAGGGGCCTCCCTGGTCTTCAGGGGCCCCCGTGGTCTTCAGGGACCTCCCCGATCTTCAGGGGCCTCCCCAGTCTTCAGGGGCCTCCGTGGTCTTAAGGGGCCTCCCCGGTCTTCAGGGGCCTCCGTGGTCTTCAGGGGCCTCCCCGGTCTTCAGGGGCCTCCGTGGTCTTCAGGGGCCTCCGTGGTCTTCATCAGGGGCCTCCGTGGTCATCAGGGGTCTCCGTGGTCTTCAGGGGCCTCCGTGGTCTTCAGGGGCCTCCGTGGTCTTCAGGGGCCTCCCCGATCTTCAGGGGCCTCCCCGGTCTTCAGAGGCCTCCCTGCCTGGGGAACAGGGAGTGTCCCCGTGGGAGCCCACCCCAGCACCCCCGCAGCCAGCACCACACTGATCACAGCAGGTGCATCCCTCCGTCCCTGCTTTAGGACTCGGCTGAGTCACGCGACAGAACCGTGGTCACAGCAGAGCAGAGGCAGGCCCCTGAAGACTGCTGCCTGCCCCTCCCCCACAGGCAATGCTGGCCTCCCAGGGGGACACCCCACAGGATGTCACCCCCAGGTCCACAAGTCACCGCCCAGGAGGAGGCATCCCCGGTGCTTCCTGCTGTTTTTCCCAGAGGGCAAAATAGAGGACAGTGGAGCAACTGGACCCCACCCTGGCCTCGGACAAGCCAGGCTGACCGCCCGCACTGTGGGTCACCAGCCCGAGACCCCTACCCTCCGGATAAACACACCCACTCCCCGATGCCGCCGGGCTCACCGGGCATGGAAGTCGTTCTGCTTCTATTTTTACTTTTAATGATGAAAAAATAGGTCACATCATATACTCACGGGTAAGGAAGACACTGTTTACCAGATCCTACGTTGCACTTTTTAGGCGGGAAGAAATGACATTGGCCATTCTGGTGGTTGGCGACATCGCAACTCGAGCTGGTGGTTGGCGTTTCCCTGGTGACCAGTGACGTTGACCATCTCTGTGCGGTCTTCTTTGGGAAAATATCTATTCAAATCTCTTGCCCACATTTCGATGGGGTTGTTCTTACCCGAGTGTCAGAGCCGCTTGAGTCTTCTGATGCGGATCCTGTGTCAGACCTGCTTTTCTGCAGGCTACCTGACCCTCACGGGCGAGGCAGGACCTCCCCGCTCACAGGTGCCTCTGTTCTTGGGCAGCAGAGCCGAGGCTGGAGCGGAGAAGTGCTGGAGGACCCGTGGGGTCCCGCTCCTCCGAGACGGCCCCGCCTGTACTGCCCGGTCTGGGGGTCAGCCAGGGTCGGCCTGAGCCTGCAGGGACCACTGCTCCGTGAAGAGGATGGATGAGGGCAAGGAATAACACCGTCCCGGGCTCACGGGAGGGCGGCGCTGGTGGAGACGTGCTCAGAGAAGCTCCGGTCCCTCCTCGGCCGCCGCCTCTCCTTCGAAGCCTGCTCTTAGCCCCGTGCGACTCTGGGTTCTGGCTCTGCTTACCCAGCCTCTGCGGCTTGACCACTTGGGACAGGCCTGCACCCACAACTGTGGCCGTGGCTCAGGACCCCCTGCCCTGGCCGGCCCTGGGACCAGGGCATTGGGTCGGGCAGACGTCTCCTTGCACCGGAGGATCCCAGTTGCTGGGTTGGCAAAGGACGTCTGCCCTGAGCCTTCTGGAAGGAACCTCCCATGCCTACTGATTTCCCCAGCACCCCTGACTCCCACCGTCCACCAACTAGAGATGAATGCAGCTGGCCGGGGACTCCTGCTCCAGCCACATGGCCGGCATCGGCCGGCAGGTCCATCACCAGGACAGAGCAGGGCTTCTGTGCTCAGGATCTTACCCAGTCGGGGGTCAGGGCCTGCAGACGGGGGGTGGGGAGGTAGGACGACCGGACGGGAGAGACTGGGCATTTATTTGTAGGCAGGCAGGTGGGGGGGCGACGAGGGGTGGAGGGCTGAGGGAGGTGACACTGGGGGTGTGGGAAGAGGGAAACCTCATTTCTGGAAGGTTCCCTTGATGCACAGGAAGTGCCTTCTTTTTAATGACGGCCTCTCGTCACTTGGGCCCGAGGGGCGGCCCCGGGGAAGGACAGTCTGTTCTTGACCTCCGAGGCCTGAGGCCGACAGGCAGGGAACATCTGTCCCTGCGCAGCGGAGGCAGAGGTCCCAGAGCTAAAGCGCTTTGATTCATAAGATCCCGGATCGATCTGTCCAGAGAGGAAAGGTTTTCCTTGGAAATCCGAGAGCTGTGCTTTGAATACAAATAGTGAAGTCAGGGTGAGGAGGCGGCTGCTCAAACCGGAGCGTTGGGTCAAAGCAGCCGGCAGGGCAGTGAGGTCCTTCCTCAAGAGAGATGGAGGAGCGGGAGGCTGGGTGGGGGGCCCGTCGCTTGTCCCCTTCAGGATCGCAATCTGGGGGGCTCCGGGCAACAGGACACTCAGCTGGCTTCCCAAGGTGGGGTCCCGGAGAGAAGTGTGGGTCCAGCACGGCCCCTGAGCGGGAGGTTAACAGGCGGGTGGTGGATAAGCACCTTCGAGCATGGAGGGTGGGGGGGAAGAACTGACCCTTCTCCCCTCCCAGGGTCCCCACCTGAGCCGGGGGTAAGGGGAGGCTGAGCACAGACCCGGCTTCCACACTCGGATGAGGAGCAGCCTGTGACAGGAGCCGGGATGTGACGGTGTAACCGGGGACGGGAACAACACGACCTTCCCCGTGGAGTGTAGGATGACAGATCAGCAGTGGGAAGTCCTGAACGGCAAGCTTGGACCCATAAGGTCACCGCCTGTGAGTTTCCTCCATGCTTCCTCTCCTGTGGTCCATCCTAGCACCCCGAGAGCCGGGATGGGCCCCTCACTGCCCAGAGAGGAGAGGACCCCCACATCTGTCCACCCTACAGCAGGTCAAAGGCACCCCTTCCTGGCTGCCTGCTGGAACGGCCGCCTATGTTTGGCAATAACAAACAGTCATCATTCGAACACAGTACCGGGGTTCCCCCGTCACGAGCCAGGACCTTTCTTTGGGACCCGTGTCCGCTCAGTTTCCTTCCAAATGTTTTTTAGTAGCTGCAGCCATACTTCAAGGAAGGCAGAGGATGACAAGGCCACCCCCGAACAATGTGCCACCTTTGAAGAATTACCCCGTGCCTCCTTGTCTATCCTGAGCACCGATCGGTGCGTGTGCTCCGCCTTCAGGGTTCTCCCTGCCCTGACCTCCCCTCTCCCCTCCTGCCTCGAAGAGAGACACGCCCTCCACACTCTTCATGCCACGAGGAGAAGGTCGGGACCTCGTTTGCAGGACGAGGCAGATTTCTTTCAGCCTTCCCGGCGTTTCGAAGGTGACGGGGCCGGGTACAGGCGGCCGAGTGGCTCCGCGTTGCCCTTCACGGCTCACCCAGTCATTGCAAAACCACGTCTGAAGACAGCCAGGTCGCAGTGGTAACGGTTCCTTATTTTTGTGTAACAAACTACCCCCGAAACTTAGTGGCTTAAAACAGTAACAGAAATATATCCACTCTCCCCATTTCTGTGGGTTAGGGGTCCAGGAGCAGCTTGGATGGGCTGCCCCGGCCTGAGGTCCATCATGAGGTCGCGGGGCGTGGTCACCTGACCGGCTGCCTGGGACAGACACCCCACGTCTGTCCGAGGAGGCGCTGCTCTGGCTGTGGGCAGGGGCCTCAGGTCCCCTCCACGCAGGCCTGTGCCCAGCGCTGCCTGAGCGTCCTCACGCATGGCCACCACTTCCCCTCCCCGCCCGCCGGAGCCCCTGATCCGGGAGGTCACGTGGGGGCTCAGGGGGGGGTCTTCACGGCCTCCCTTCCCCATCACTGGACGCTCGAGTCTGGCCTTCCTGCCGAGTGTGACCGTGGAAACAGCCCTTCAGGCGAAACCGCCACGTGGGACTTGACGATCCGATGTCTGGCTGGGACCTGCAATCTGAACAGGACATCGAATTGCCCCAGGGACTCACCTCCTCCCCGGGAACCCAGTGTGACCAGGGTGATGCAGACTGGGTCTGCTCTGACGGGTCACTGTCGGGGTGTGGAAGGGGGGTGTGGATGGGACAGAGAGGTGACCCGAGGTGACCCGGTACCCTTCAGGACTCGCGGACTTCAGAGAAGCAAACGGTGAATTTGGGGTCTGGATTCCGGCTCTCTGGCTTCAGGCACTGACTCACTGACTCCCTCCCCCACAACACACACACACACACACACAAACACACACACATACACACACACACACGACCCTGCCTTTCAGCTTGTCCTGACTGGAACCTGCAAGTGTGGGAGGCAAACATGGCCCAGGACATCGGCCACAAGTGATGTCATGAGGGATGTGGCTACCGGAGCCCCTGTCAGTCCCGACCGGACCAGCTGGGAGTCGGGAGGGTCTGGCTGAGGGAGGAGGAGGAGAATACAAAGGAGCAGGTGCCGGCCACTGCCCAGGGCCACCCTCCCTCCTTCCAGAGAGCCCAAGCCAGAGCACGCAGCCCAACATCAAACTCTGATTTCACAAAGTCCTGCCACACCCAGGTGCCCAATCCGGCCACACAGCCCGACAAAGCGCGTCACCGGCCCTCCTTTCGACGGTTTCACATTTCCTGCTCTGCCGTTGAGCTTGTACGTTTCAGTGACACAGACGAGGCCACCGGCACAGCCCGTGGCCGGGAAAACCCAGAGGGAAGCGACGTTGAGCAGAACTACTCTGAGGGGCCTGGAGTCTGAAGACAGGTGGACAAGCTCCAGTCTCAGCTCGGACAGGTCCTCGTTTCGTTACCCAGCGAAAAGATGACATTCCTTCACCTTCTCCCAAGCTGAGACGTCACCGTTTATAACACAGACCCGCCACGCAGGCCTGCCCTGCCCCGCGGAGTCTCTCCGCGGGGAACACGCAGAACAACGCCCGGCGGACGTGACTGAGGCCAGCGTCTTGCCGAAACTCGGGCCGCCGTCTCTCACAGGGCACGTCCTGCTTTTGGGGTGCCGTTAAGAACCCCCCCAAAAAAAAGAGAGAGAGAGAAGGTTGGTTATTAAACATGCTATAAGGCAGATCCCAGTCTTGGAGGTGATAGACTGGGGGTGGGGGAGTTGGGGGACGTGCATCCGACAATTGGTGGGCTACGATATTACTGTGATGCTTCATCGAGCGACCAGAGACCATGAGGGCAGCGGGCAGACGCGAGCCCACGCTGGCTGGCTGAGCACGAGTGTGGGAGGCCTTCGGAACAGCTCTGAACACAAGACGATGAGCTGGGGACAGGAAGCCAGACCCCGGGTCCCAGTGCCCGGGTGCACCTGCTGGTGGTCAGGACCGAGAGGTGGACATTAGCCCCTCGGCGTGTCCAGCCCCTTATCTTATCCCTCCAAACCGCCCAGATACGGTTTAGTTGTCCCATTTTAAACCGGGAAACTGGGGGTGTTAGACATCACTCGTCGCAAGGTGAGCTGCTGGTGAGTGGTCTCCAGTTCTGCATTTTAAAAAAACACCCAATTGGTGTTTGTGGAATAAGGGATGTTGGTGTCAAAACCCGACTTCCGGCATTCAAAACCTCAGTGCCAGACGGGCTACCGCAGGGCCGTGCATGCGTGGAGCGGGCTGGCCGGTTTCGAGGCCCCCAACAAGCCTTCGGCACGGAGGGGAGCAGGGAACGGGAGTCCTCCTTCCTGCTGGTGACCTGCACGGCCCAGGACGTCCCAGGCAGCGCGCGGGTGGCCCCTCCACAGGTGGGGGGCGGGGCAGCAAGTGTCACAGGGTTGTGTTATTTCCCGGGGTCCATGCTTCCTTCACCGGTTTCTCTTGGCTGTCCATTTTTATCTTGTTCAGTCTGTGTGTTTTCTTTTTCCCAAGGCTCTTTAAATCTTCCCTGGAATGGAACAATCTGGAACGTGACTCTCTAAGCCAAACAAAATAACACCTACCACAGTGCTTTCTTCTCAGGCTTTGCAAACACTGGAGAGTTTCTTCCTGTTCCCCCTGTATTTCTGTCAATAGCGGGCGGGGCCGAGAAGAGAAGGGAAGTGTGGCTGCGATAAGCACACGGGGAAGCAGGGAGGAGGCCACGCTGCGACAAGGGTCGGCTGTGTGCTGCTCCCAAACCACAGCGTGACGGCTTCCTGCGGCTCTGCGTGGACGTGGTCCGGCGGGGGTCCCTGTGGGCCCTCTCCTGCGGGGGACAGCGTCCCGTCAGGGCCCGTGGGGACCCCCGAGAGGGCTGCTCCTCCCCCCACCCTCCTTCTCGGGCTTCTCACGACGTGGTGGCTCGAGCTGCGAGACACCAGTGACATCGTGTTGCCACGTTCTGCCATGAAGCGAATCACAAGGCCAGCCGGCCCACGGAACGGAGCAGGAGAAGGCCCCTGGGGGCCGCTGTGGCCGTGCTTGTCATCCGCACGTGTGACAGTGGAGGAACTGTGGGCCAGAACCGGGTGATTTAAACTGACTCCTCTTCACATCCCGCCAGTATTACTGATAAACCATTTTTCATAAAAATGAAGTGTCCTCCCCCCACCCTACCCAGGATGTGCTAGATGAAGCACCATGTTCCCGGCGGCTGGGCGGCCCCTGGACAGGACAGCCGGGCGGTGCCGGGGCGTCTGCCGAGGACGAGCTGGTGAGCGGACCGCAGGGGCGGGGGAGGGGCAGCAGGGGCGCGGGGGAGGGGCAGCAGGGGCGGGGGAGGGGCAGCAGTGGCGCGGGGGAGGGGCAGCAGGGGCACGGAGGGGACGGGGCTGCCGCAGCCGGGGGTGCAGAGGGGCTCGGGACGGGGGTGAGGGCCACCTGTGCATGCACAGAATGCACAGCCAGCGTGACTTCCGCGATGGGCCGGTTTGTGCACTGTATTAATATAGGTCGTGTTCATAGAGCCCCAGTCACCACCGGCAAGAACACAGACCTGACAGGTTCACGGACACCGAAGGGGTCAGAACTCTCTCACCATTTCATAGGACAGGGTCAGAAAACCGTGGGTCAAACTCAGGCCATGCAGACTCCCTCAGAAAGAACTACCGTTTCCCACTCCTCTTGGGGTCACCTAATATGCATAAATATCCCCCTAAAAAAGCCCCAAATCAGGGTTCTCTTTAGAGATTCCTGCGTGGTAGGATGGAGAAAAATGAGAAAAAACAAGGGGCCTAAGGAAAACAGGATTACGTGGGCATGATGAAGCCTCCAACGGATGACAGATGTTCTGTAAGCTACACACAGGGAGAGGTTCAGAAACATACTCGCAAAGGTCATCAATCCTCAAAACTCAGGTTGGAAATATAAAATTTAAAATGATAAATCATTAAAACGGCAGCAGATGACCTAGTTCATGGTCTTATATAGGTTCTAATTGTATCATCACCACCACCACCACCATTACCACCTTCACCACCACCATTACCACCACCTTCACCACCACCATCACCATCACCATTACCACCATCACCACCACCACCATCACCACCCCCTTCACCACCACCATCACCATCACCACCCCCTTCACCACCACCATCACCACCATCACCACCACCATCACCGCCATCACCACCACCATCATCACCACCACCACCTTCACCACCACCATCACCATTATCACCACCACCATCACCATTATCACCACCACCATCACCACCATCACCACCTTCACCACCACCATCACCACCACCACCTTCACCACCACCATCACCACCACCACCTTCACCACCACCATCACCACCACCACCTTCACCACCACCATCACCACCACCACCACCTTCACCACCACCATCATCACCACCATCACCATCATCACCACCACCATCACCATTATCACCACCACCATCACCACCATCACCACCACCATCACCGCCATCACCACCACCATCATCACCACCACCACCTTCACCACCACCATCACCATTATCACCACCACCATCACCATTATCACCACCACCATCACCACCATCACCACCTTCACCACCACCATCACCACCACCACCTTCACCACCACCATCACCACCACCACCTTCACCACCACCATCACCACCACCACCTTCACCACCACCATCACCATCACCACCACCATCACCTTCACCACCACCATCATCACCCTCATCACCACCACCACCCACATGGTAGCGTGAGCGCCCCTAATGCAAGCACTGTGTTCAGTACATGACGTGCATTGTGTCCTCTGGGCTTCACAATGACCCTATTGCTTTATCCTGGCCTTTTGTAGACAAGGTAACAACGGCCCAGGGAGTGCACTCCTAAGCCAAGAGGTTGGTTCTGGAATGTGAGCCAGGGTTGCCCGACTCCTCAGCCGGTGTTACTAACCACTCTGCTTCCCTGCTGTCGAGCAGACAGTGACTCTGGGACAGCCCCACGCTCAGAGCAGGCAAAAAAAAAATACGGCAGAAAGAATGCTCCTTCCAAATATGTAAATAGCGCACATCTGCACTGTTTTTTATTCCACCAATTGTTTAAAGTTGGGGGGGGGGGAGTCAATTTGCATCTAAACAATTTATTTCTAAAAATCCCATTCTGATTTTGAAAGTGGCACGCACAAAGTGGAAACTGAAACGAACGTGAAACGATTGACAAAATGCTCCATGTGAAGACAGTCGGTGTGACAAGGCTGGAATTCGCGATGCGTCTGCCCCGGGGCGACACCATCGTCCCACGCCACATAAATCATCCTTGTTTTCTGCCACCGTGAGCTTATCAGGGAGTTCTTGCCCTGCCATCCGTCCTGACCACACTGGGCTGTGCTTTTGGAAAAGTAATTAAGGACTGCCCCGCTGAACGAGATAACGATTTAGAGCGCATGCTACACAGAGATTAGAATGTAAACACAGAAATCTCAATTAACCTTCTAATCTGTGGGTCAGAAGGAGGGGTCTCCGAGTTACAAGGGAAATACAGTGCCCGTTTCCTGCGGACCCCATCCAGCTGGTGACAGAATGCAGGTCACAGTGATTAGTTATAATAACAGGAGGGAAACAAAAGGTCACGCTGTTCGTTTCTCAAACGCCCAGTGCCCGGCCCCCGCTAATCCCCGGAGCTGAGCTGTGCGTGAGCTGGGGGCAGGGCGGCCCCCCTGGCCAGCCGTGGAGTCGTCGGACAGGTACGAACAATCGCTTCCCCGTTAAGGATGTGTGGGGGGAGCCAGGATGAAGACTCGCACAGTGAAGGGCACACCCCATGCCTGTGCGGCACTGTGACCGCCTGGATTCGGGTCCAGGTCAGGGTGCAGAGCGCCTGGCTGCAGCAGCCCAGCCCACCTGGGCACGACGCCACGCGGACAGGAGGGACGCAGCGGCGTGGTCTTCCTGCCTCCGCTCCTGTGTCCCAGTGGGATCTCCGGTGAGGAGGGTTAGCCATGATCAGGGGCCCCCGACACGGACGGTCCCTTTGATGTTGATTTTACGTGTCCGGTTGGGTCGACCATGGCACCCATTGTTGGGTCGTACACCGGTGTAGGTGGCACGTGAACGCATTTTTTTAAATGCAATGAACTTTAAATAAAGCAGACGGCCCTCTGCCATGTGGGTGGGCCTCGCCCGATCAGGTGAAGGCCTGCCGAGGAGAAGGACTGGGGTGGACTGGCGAAGAAGGGGTTCTGCCTGCACACGCTGTGGCCCGGAACTCCGGCACCAGCCTGCCGGCCAAGCCTCACAATTGTGAGCCGAGCCCTTTCAATAAACAAGGAAACACACAGGCACACACGCACACGCGCACACGCACACAGGCACACGCACACACACGCTCAGCCTGCTGGCTGTGTCTCTGGGGAGCCCCGACTAACACAGTCCTCGGTCCAGCTGCACAACAAGGGCCCAGCCGGCTGCATGATTTGGAGCAACTCTGCTTACCCCTGACCCTCAGTTCGCTCCCTTATAAACTGAAATAATCCTATCTTCCTCGTGGGTTAGATGGGATGAAAGATGTCAACGTACTTCATAATAAATTATCTCTGCCAAGTCGTGGTTTGCGACTGTCAGCTTCCCGGGACAAAGGACCGGCTCTGCTGCTGTCCTGCAGGGCGGGGCTCCGTGGCTGTGCCCTGACCGCCGGCCCCGGCCCCTTCCAGACCCAACACACATGCCGCCTACTCTACGGCCCCCCTACCAACCGTCTCTGAGAAAACCAGGCTGTCCTGCGGCCGAGACAGTGATTAAATCGGGGTGCACGGAGGTCAGATGACCGCGGAATCTTCAAGGGAACCTCCCAGCCTCACATCAAAGACCTGTGTTTCTCAATCTGTCTGTGTCTGCCGGCCGGATGCGTGTCTGCCAGGCACCTCGGGGCGGTCAGCCAGGCCTCCGGCTGGCTCAGGTTACCGACGGGTAACTGCAGACGGCCGCACTGTGGTGACTCGTCCCTATCTCCCGGCGCCCTGAGATGGCCATCTCGGTCACAAGTCTGGCGGCGAGCACAGCTCCTCCGTGTGTCCTGCGGAGCCGGCCGGGATTCCCAGCTGACCGTCGGGCTCGTGGTGGCCGGGAGAGCCGGTCGGTCTGGCTGAATCCGGAATGTGTTCCCAGCGCCCCGTGCTGTCCCGGGGGTTACCGGGAGTGGACGCAGACTCGGACTCCAGGCAGGTGGAAGTGACCACCTGCCACGGTGTCTTTTACGAGGACAGCGGCTCTCTGATGCAGGGGTGACGGAGGAACAGCAGGACAGCTCTCACAGGTCATACTCCTGGGCTGCTGGCACCAGCCCCGAACCCTCACTTCCCATAATCCCCCGGGTGTGGTGGTTCTGGCTGTCTGTGGGACCCCGACCTCCAGGACCAGTTCCTTCCACCCCTCCTGCTGACTGGCCTGTGCCCACTCAGGAGGAGACAGTTGGCATGAAATCACAGACTGTCATGCCTGGAAGGATCCCCGGGAAACACCTAGAATGGCTCATTTCAAAGATGGACAGAGATGACAGCAGGGAATCCTATGTTCACATAAATCTTTCCCCCAGATACAAGTAAGTGAAACACACAGAGGTGCCTTGAAGGTGGTGGGATGGCTGGTTGAGGAACAGGAAAAGCGGGAAACCGGCTGACCCACCCCACACCTCCTCAGCAGCCCCTCAGGGGTTCCACGGCACTGGCTTTGGGGAGCACAGTCTGAGAACCGGCGACCAGGCCCCCAGCTGAAGGACGAAGAGCTCAAACCCTGGTCCCACATCCAGGTTACAACCTGGCTCCTGTCGTTACCAAGTGTATAGCCAGTTGCCGCGGCCACCATCACAGCCGCCTGGCCCATGCAGGTTCGCCTAGATTCGGACAGTTGGTAAAGAAACAACGGAGCCAAAAACTGGTGGGCCATCATCTTTAATCCTAGCTTACACCCGGCAGGCACTGGGCTCCAAAACCCACTCATTCAGTGCTCGCAAAGCTACTGACTTATCCGAGTTTCCTAGAATCAAAGGTTTCTACCTCACCAGCCTTATTTACCTCTGTTCCCCATCTCCTTCCTTATCCCTGAACAAACTCTGCACAAACTGGCTTCTCCCTCAGCACTCCACCATCTTGGCTGCTTCTCCTCTCCTCCATGTGGCCTTTCTCTGCTCTCCTCTCTGATGCTAATCTCAGGAACCAAGAGAGCAAGCTCCTGGTCTGCCCCACTTTATAGTGCAGAAATCAAAACCTTTAATCCAATATACAAAATAGGGAAGTCTCTGATACAAAGTCACTTATCTGAGGCATAATGGGATTCCTCATGAGAGTGCACCACCCCACATCAAAAAGGGTGGGAAAGGCTTAGTGCTAAAACCAAGCCCCAGGCTACAAGGATCCTGCCTGCCCACAGCCCACATTAATATCACCTGGACGATGGTCTTCCATGTGGTCAGAGCCATCTTTAACAAAGTGAGCATAATATATTTTATCTGCTCAACACCAACAGCTCTCAAAGCAGAGGACAGGATTCCAGTTCTAAAAGTTCCCTCTTCTGTGCCGGCCAGTGGCTTTAATCCTGCAGCTGGCTGCCTGGGGCTCCTGCTCTCAATCCCATCCCGAGATCCCAGCTCCTCCAGTGGCCAGTGGCCAGTGGCTCGATTGGTCCCAGTGTTGGCCTCAGGCACTAAAAATAGCTTAGTACTTGAGCATCGGCCCTAGATGGGGCATGCCGGGTGGATCCCAATCAATCGAGGGGACATGCGGGAGTCTGTCTCATTGTCTCTCTCCTCTCGCTTAAAGAAAAGTAAATAAAAAAGCAGGCTTCTCCCATGCTTGTTGTTTTAAAATGGAATCATTCAACGTTCTTTGAGGGGAGCCTTACTTTGTGCAAATAAACCCCTGACCCAGCGGGATGTCGGCACTCCCTGGGAAAACTTTTGCAAACGCTCGCTTGGAAAGGAAACGCTCGGTTGGGAGAGAGAGCAGCAGCCCCACTCCGGACGCCTCGCCGCGTGCCAGGGCAAGTCCGTGCACTTCGCGCTGAGCTTCTTGAGGTAAGAAAAGCAAGGTTGTTGGGATGTTTCGTGAAAAACGAACCCGCCCAGAACCCCCTGGATACACATCTAGAAACACTGGCCTCATTCCTTTATGGGCGTTGGCCGTGTGTTGGGAGCAATGTGGGGAAGTTACCAAGGGGGAGTGGATGCTCCAAGAACAAGCCCCACGCTCACATTTCGGCAGGAAATAAAGGCTCCCCGCCCCCGCCCCCCCCCCCCCCCCCCGCACGAGGGCTGGCCCTACAGACGCTTGATATCAAATCCCCGTGCAGCTGGGAGAAGGGGCCACCAAGAGGGCTGACGAGGAGAAGGAATGAGGAATTTTATCAGGCTGCTTCGGGCCCTGATAACAGATCTGTGCGGCTGATCTGACCCCGCCCCCTTCGCCTCCGCACACGCCTGGCTTTCACTGCAGCAAAACATTTCGCAAATATTTTTATACTGGATGAATTGGATCGACGTTCTTCACAAGAGCAGGGTCCCCGCCTTCTCCCTGGTTTTCTGAGTGAGTGACGAGGCCACCCCAAAGTCCACGAGCTGTTGAAGGGGGGGTGGCATCGAAACCCCCGTGGCTGGCAATCCACTGTGGTTTCTCATGAGTGATGTTTACCTTTCGGCTACAGACTGGTTAGACCAGTCCTCAGCTCTCCTCCTTAAACACTTTGAGAGGTAAAATGAAGCGTCCGTCTGGGTATGTCTTATCAACAAGAGTGAAAACAAGACTCAAGGCCCTGGTCAGCTGACTCAGTGGTAGAGTGTCTTCCCGGCGTGTGGATGTCCGGGTT